>NC_142025.1:54925933-55143433 GCF_049901735.1 Notechis scutatus | reverse complement strand
GTAGCTTTTTTTTGGTCTTGTTTGGCTGGCAACATTGTGTTTCCTGTATTGGAGGCTTTTAGCGTGGCTTGGCTCCGAGTAAACGGATGGCCATATTTATTAGGAAGCTAGGTTTCATCTGGGTGCCTGGTTGGGGTGTGTTTGAGCTGGAGGTATTGGGGGGGGGTCTGTTTGTGCCCAGGTGTTTGGCTGGCTTGTGGTGTGGAGATTTTTTTGTTTGAGAGTGCAGGCTTCCAGATAATTGACAGTCTGGTGGAGTCATCTCTTCTATTCATGCTTTCAGGTCTTTTTTCAATCTCTATGGCTTCTTCTGATAATTCTGTAGCTGGGGTTTTCTATAGTGGCTAGGGTTTTGGTGCCATTGAAGTCGATGCTATGACCTGTGACTTTCATGTGTTGGACTAGTGAGGAAGTGTGTTCCAGCTTTTTTACTGCATTTTTGTGTTCATCCAGGTGGGTACTTATTCTTCTATTGGTCTGTCCAATGTATGCGGCAGGGCATGATGCACAGGGGACTTCATAGATGCCTTGGTTTTCCAGGTCAATTTTATCTTTGGGGTTTCTTAGGATGGCTGCTATTTTTCTGTCTGTTTTGAAGGCAGTCTTGATGTGATGCCTGTGTAGTATCTTACTGATTTTGTCTGTAGTACCTCTTATGTAGGGCAGGACAGCTGTTCCATAGGTCTGTTCATCTTCTAGGTCTCCATTATGTCTCAGTGTGTTTTTGTCGATCAGGCCTGTGATTTTGCTTTTGTGGAAGCTGTTGGCTGTCAGTACTTTAGTCAGGGTGCATAGTTCAGTCTTTATGTGTGTCTTGTCTGCCAGGCATTTGGTTCTGGCAATTAGTGTTTTGGCCATGGAGTTTATCTGTGCTGGGTGGTGGTGGGATTGGGCGTTGAGGTAGCGGTTGGTGTGTGTTTTCTTCTGGTATATGGTGTGTCCTAGTGTTCCATCTGTTTTTTTTGTAGATTAGTACATCTAGGAATGGTGGTTGTTTGTTTCCGTTTCCATGGTGAATTTGATTTTGGGGTGCATGCTGTTTAGGTGTGTTAGGAAATTGTTTAGGTTTTCTTTTCCATGGGGCCAAATAACAAATGTGTCATCGATATATCTTAACCATAGTTTGGGTTAGTGGGTGGCATTGGCTAGGGCTCTAGATTCGAATTCTTCCATGAACAGGTTTGCAATGACGGGTGACAGTGGTGATCCCATACAGGCTCCTTCAATTTGCTTGTATCTTTGTCCTTTGTATATGAAATATGTGTTGGTTAAGCAGTGTTCTGCTACCGTGTTTCTCACATAATAAGGCCGGGCCTTATTTTTTTTTGAGCCCCGAAAAAACGGCTAGGCCGTCTTTTCGGGGGTGACTTAATTCCCCCCCTTGCATCCTCGCCACCAGCCGCTCCTAACGGGTGATCATGGCGAAGCGCAGAGAGCTCCCTACGCCCACCTTTGCTGCCACCTTTGGCACCCACTGCTGTTGCTTTCCCTTCTGCCCATTCCGCCGCCACGTTTGGAGCTGCCGCTTCCATGTTTGGAGTGCCGCCACCATTTGGAGCTCCAAACAGCGGCAGTGCTCCAAACACGGCAGCAGCTCGAAACGCGGAAGCGGCAGCTCCAAACATGACGGTGGGCGATCTTTTTATTTTGGTCCACACGAAGTTCAGAGCGAGCAAGAGAGGGAGACTGCGATGCCTCCATCCAAGATGGCACCCTCACTAGTGGATCACAACGTGGCTGGAAGCCCGAATTGGCGGGAAACGATGGCAATCTTTTTGGAGCGAGAAGAAAGGGAGAGAAGAGTTGCGAGGCGTAATTTGCAGGAGGAAGTGGGTGTACCCCACGGCAGGGAGCCCAAGGAAGGGCCGGTAGGCAACGGAGAGCATCTCGTAGCTCCAGAAGCAGCCTAGAGACACGCCCGGGAAGAGGCGCAGATGCTGCCTTGCAGTCCCCAAACCAACTGCGTGCGCCACCTTTAGTTATGTGCGCTCCGCGCTTTGGGCATCTCCGTGTGATTGCGACCCTGTCCTTTCCACCTGGCGCCCTTGCTGCTTTCTGGCTCTTTAGCAACCAGCTTCGCGTTTGGAGCTGCCGCTTCTCCATTTGGAGCTGCCGCCGCTGCCATTTGGAGCTCCAAACAGCGGCAGTGCTCCAAACGCGAAGCCGGTTGCTAAAGAGGCAGAAAGCAGCAAGGGCGCCAGGTGGGGTCTGGAGACGCCGTGGAGAACGTTCTGCTGCCTGCAACATCCTCCAGCATGGCCAGTTTGGCAGTGGGTCAGTAATGGTGTGGGGTGGCATTTTTTTAGCCCTCCGCAAAAGCAAGCAACTGCTTTGACAAAAATGACTGTTGAAGATAAGTCCTTATTAAAGGCTTCTTTTCTGATAGCACTTCAGATTGCAAAAAATAAAAACCATGTATGATTGGAGAAGATTTAATTAAGCCTTGCATGTTACAAGCCTGTGAAGAGGTTTTGGGAAAGCAGGCTGTCCAGAAACTGAATGCAATTTCTATGTCCGCTAACACTGTCAGGCACAGAATTGAAGACATGGCGGAAGATATTGAAAATCAAGTTATAAAAATGGTGAAAAATGCACCATTTTATGCAATTCAACTTGATGAAACAATAGACATGCGCTTCTCCTTTGTTTTGTGAGGATTGAGTGTTAAGGAGAGTTACAGGAAGAACTACTTTGCTTGTTCAACTTGCCAGGTAGAACAACTAGCTCTGAGATTTTTGCAGCACTGAATAGTTATTTCCTCGAACACAGAATTGAATGGAAAAATGTATTGGGATATGTACAGATGGTGCTGCAAATTCAACTGGACATCTTTCAGGAATTGTTGAAAAGGTGAAAAAATTTGGTCACCCAGACATTTTGTCAACACACTGTATTGTGAGCAACTTGCAGTGAAAAAAATGTCCCAGAACTACACGAAGTATTATCAGATGTTATTAAAATTGTAAATGAAATTCAACACAAAGCACTCAATTCTTGAATGTTTGTGAAGAAATGGGTTTCGAGTATACTCTTCTTCTTCACACTGAGGTGAGATGACTGTCAAGGGGCAAAATAGTAATCTGACTGTTCACCCTGCACGAAGAAGTCAAAATATCTTTCTACCAGCAAAATAATCCAAAATTTCAAGAACTCTTGTCCAACGATGAGTGGGTAGCCAAGCTTGCATACCTGGAAGATATTTTTTCATTGTTAAATGAATTAAACATGTCTTTGTAAGGACAACTTCAGGACGTGTTCACACTACGAGGTAAAATGGATGTTTTTCAAAAGAAAATATTACTATGGCAAACATGGTTGGTTGAAGAAGATCTGCAAATGTTTTCAAATTTTGATGAGTATATGAGAAAAATGTCAACTGGCAGATGGTAACCATTGTTCAACAGCACTTACACTCACAAAATCTTTTGGTCGTTATTACCCAAAGAAAGAAGATCCCAGACATGGTAATATGTGGATAATAGATTCATTTGCAGCAAACATTGAAGATAACAATTTAAGTATGTATGAAAAAGAAAGCTTCATCGATCTATCATACAACAACCACCTCACAGCTAAATTCCAGTCATCCATCTCAAGACCTCATTTCTGGCTCTCCGTAAAAAGTGAATACCCATTGCTGAGTGAAAAAGCAATGAAAATTTGATTCAATTTTCAACAACATATTTGTGTGAAAAGACATTTTCATCTGTCACAGCAATTAAAACTCGATACCAGTCTTGGCTTGAAATAAAAATGACTCTCCATCTTGCTGTAACATTATTGGAGCCAAAAATCCACACATTTATTTCAAACAAGCAGGAACAAATATCACACTAAAATGTGTAATATTTAAATACTTCAATATTTTGTAATAATTACACTAACTTTAATAATTTTGTTACAATTAGACATTTTACTGATTAAAGCATTTACAATTGTGTTATAATTAAGCATTTATAATTTTGTTATATTAAATAGGTGCATTTCATATTAATAAAATGGAAGTTCTCTGATCATTATTTTACAAATGTATATATCTTTTTTAAAAAATTCATATTAGTGGTCCACGGGATTTAAAATTATGAATGTGGTGGTCCCTAAGGTCTAAAAGGTTGGAGAACCCTGCTCTAAAGGAAATATGGAACTTGAACATGCAGTGTTTTTCTATTCCAAAATGCAAAATAACATGAAAATATCTTTCAGGAGTACATTTCTGTGCTAATAATAATTAGCACATTATTTTAATTGTATAGGTCAGTCTTTTATTATAGATCAGCGTTTGCAAACTGGTGGACCACAGCCCACCGGTGGGCCTCGAGAAAATTTTGGTGGGCTGCAGAGAAATCTCACCCCCAGAGTGCCCCCCCAAAGCAATTAATCCAGGCTGCACAGAAACACAAGACTGTGCTGCCCACATGACCCACGGGAACCCTCCCCACCCAGCTACTCCTAACCCAGCAAACTTGCCTGCTAAATTGCTATTTTTCCTTTTTCCAACCATCAGCTGTTCTGCTGTGCCGGGAGATTTAGATTAGCTAGGAAGCAGGAAATGGTTGGATTTTTTACTTTCTAGTTAGTCTTTAGATCTTCGGCTCTGCTTTTAAGCACAGCTGAACCTCCCTTAGACTGAAGGTTCTATTATTCAGTGCAGACTCAAAGCAAGCAAATTTTATGTGACATACTCAGGTAGCCAATAGCAGATAGATAGATCACTGAATGATTCTGTGCGCAACTCAATCTGCCTGCCTGCTTTGTCTGATTTTGGGTGAAAGTTGCTCTCTTTTTTATAAAAAATTCAATATTTATATACATGGTGTGTTGTGAGTTAATTTTGTGAGTTTGCTTGCAAGCAAATTTTATGTGACAGACTGAGCTAGCAGATGGCAGATAGATAGATCTCTGAATGAATCTGTGATTCTGTGAGCAACTTAATCTGTCTGCCTGCTTTGACTGATTTTGGGTAAAAGGTGCTCTTTTTTATAAAAAAATTCAATATTTATACCCTGCTCAAAAAAATAAAGGGAACACAAAAATAAGACATCCTAGATCTGAATGAATGAAATATTCTTATTAAATACTTTGTTCATTGCATAGATGAATGCGCTGACAACAAAATCACACAAAAATTATCAATGGAAATCAAATTTAGCAACCCACTGAGGTCTGGATTTGGAATTACACTCCAAATTAAAGTGGAAAAAAAACACTACAGGCTGATCCAACTTTGATGTAATGTCCTTAAAATAAATCAAAATGAGGCTCAGTAGTGTGTGTGGCCTCCATGTGCCTGTATGACCTCCCTAAAATACCTGGGCATACTCCTGATAAGGTGGAGGATGGTCCTCTGAAGGATCTCCTCCCACACCTGGACTAAAGCATCTCCCAACTCCTGGACAGTCTGTGGTGCAACGTGGCGTTGGTGGATGGAGCGAGACATGATGTCCTAGATGTGCTCAATTGGATTCAGGTCTGAGGAATGGGCGGGCCATTCCATAGCATCAATGCCTTCGTCTTGCAGGAACTGCTGACACACTCCAGCCACATGAGGTCTAGCATTGTCGTGCATTAGGAGGAACCCTTTTCCAGTAAAGATTGCCGAGTTATCTTTTAACCAAATAAGTCATCACATAAGTGTTAAACTTCCAAAATATTTAATTTTTTTATTTTAATTAAACTAATGCCGAAGTGCATAAAAGCAGTCAAAATTCCATTCTTATCATTGCTCATTGCTGGGAAAATGTAGTCATTATCCTCCCACCAACTAAGATTAGACGCTTGCTCCTGGGGAGGAAAGCTATGGCAAATCTAGACAGCATATTAAAAAGCAGAGACATCACCTTGCCAACAAAAGTGTATATAGTCAAGGCTATAGTTTTCCCAGTTGTAATGTATAGCTGTGAAAGTTGGATCATAAGAAAGGCTGAGTGTCAAAGAATTGAGGCCTTTAAACTATGGTTTTGGAGAAGACTCCTGCGAGTCCCTTGGACTACAAGGTGATCAATCCAGTCAGTCCTAGAGGAGATCAACCCTGACTGCTCTTTAGAAGGCCAGATCCTGAAGATGAAACTCAAATACTTTGGCCACCTAATGAGAAGGAAGGACTCACTGGAGAAGAGCCTAATGCTGTGAAAGATTGAGGGCAAAAGAAGGAAGAAAACAGAGAATGAGGTGGCTGGATGGAATCACTGAAGGAGTAGGCATGAGCTTAAATGGACTCAAGAGGATAGTAAAGGACAGGAAGGCCTGGAGGAACGTTGTCCATTGAATCACGATGGGTCAGACACGACTTCGCAACTAACAAAAAAAATCTATCCAATTAGGCTAGACAGGTATCCCAAAACATCAGGAATAGTATAGCAATAACAGTGACAATT
Organism: Notechis scutatus; assembly: GCF_049901735.1. Lineage (NCBI taxonomy): Eukaryota > Metazoa > Chordata > Lepidosauria > Squamata > Elapidae > Notechis > Notechis scutatus. The sequence continues at coordinate 55,137,059 of NC_142025.1, read as the reverse complement.
TGGATAGAAAACAAGTAGGGAGCATCACACAGAATACACACAAATGTGGAGAAAATAATGCCTTTATACTACACCATCACCACAGGTCTTAATTTAGCTCAGAGAGAGCTGAAATTCATTAATTAAATTATTGTGTTTAAAAATGACTTAATCTATAGCACCTTGTGTCAGTTTATGCTTATTGCATTTATTTTTTCAGTTTATAGAGGTTGTGAAAATACTGAATTGCATATATTTATTTGAAAAAATATGTCAATTGTGAGATAATCTGAAAAGCTTAACCTCTTAAACTCATACTGAAGCAACTATCAATACTGAAACACATTCTACTCACATAATTGATAAGAGATTTGATAAAGACAGATGCATTCATAGTTCAGTGAAATATTCAGAACTCATAGGTATTTGATCAAAGGAGCAAAAGTTTGCAGCCAATATCAGCGGCAGAGAATGAGATAGCTTATAAAATTGCTCAATATGCAAATGAAATTCTTTCAAAAATGGTCTTTTTGAGCACTGTGTCCTGTTTACAGATGAGACCTGCATTATAACATTTGGGGAATTCCAAAATATTGAAAAAGAAAATCATCTATTTACAAACTTAAAATTACTGCAGAAAATTATTTATTTATTTAAATTTATCCTGTGGCAGAAACAATGGATGTTGATCTTAAGAACATTATTTTTAAAAAATTATCATTATCTCCATACCAGTACTGTCTGCGCTAATGAATTGAGAGAATTAATACTGAATAAAGGAATTTTATTATACTGGTAACAAGATGGTGAAAGTTATCGTTATTTCTACTAATTTCCAGATTGATACAGAATTTTCTTGACTTCCATTTGTTTTTTCCTGATAAGGGAGTACAGCCTGTGATTATTTAATAATTTAAAAACATATATAAATCCTGCTAGTTTGGACCCTGGCCCATCTATTCCAGCAGTCTGATCTACTACTACTTCTGTCCTACTACTGCAGCAACACTTAGAGTGTCCTGACATACAGCATTCTTGTATGGTATGGGAGCAGCTCTGTAGCGGACAAAAAAGCTCTATAGAGAATCATTAAAACTGCCCAGAATATCATTGGGCTCCAGCTACCAGCCCTGGACAACATCTTCGCTGTTTGAGGAAGTTGCACAACATTCTCAGAGATTTGTCCCATCCTGCTTACAATCTTTATGAACTGTTGCCTTCTGGCAGAAGATACAGAACAATTAAAACTCGGACCACACGTTTTCTGAATAGTTTTTATCCCAGAGCTATAATTGCACTTAACAATGAACTTAAGGACCACCATCAGTGAGCTGTTGGACAGTATTATTTGGTCTGTTGTGTGGATGCTTCTGTGCTTTTAGGAGGCGGGGAATTTTGGCAGGTGAGAAGATGTTTGGGGAGTGTCGTGTGTATGTTGGGTCTGGTCTCTGGATGTTATGTGAATTTCATTGTATGTATACTGTGTATATACAATAACAATACTGTATATACTGTGTATATACAATGACAATAAAGAATTCAATACAATTCAATATAGTGGTCAAACAACTGTACAAAGAAGCCTGTTAATCACCCGGCTCAAGAAGGATGGTATATGAATCCAAGCTTTTTAACACTTCAACAAAACTAATTTTTCTTTTCACTTTTGTAATAGTGGCAAATATATGTAGCTCAGAGAATGAAACTTCACCATCATCTTTTCAGTTTCTTCAATATATGACTAGAATATATTTATGAATGAATGCAAATGCCATTTATCTCTAAGTCTTCCATGAATTGGTCCAACTTTGTTATCAATTTTGGCACTATACTTTATGGTAACAAATTCTAAAGTTTAATTGTACTTTGTGTAAAAAAACAAATCCTTACATTCCTTAAAGGATTACTGATAGGAAAACACAAAAAATATTGGATAAAAAATATGACAAATTCTGTACTGAAATAAACTAATTGCGAACTTCTTTGCCAGGACTTTGAGAAGATTGAAATGGAAGTCTACTAGGAGGGAGTAGTATATCAATTTCTAGCCTTATTGTGTGTTTTTTTGTATAAAAAAGTATACATTCTGGCCATTTTGTTGTAAAATTTGACAGTGTGGTGGTGTGCTTTAGGGAGGAGCGTATGTAAGCTGCAGAGTGCGCACTTATATTATGTAGACATACAGTGCTGGATAAATATTGTAAACAAGTATCAGTTGAAATGGATGACATTCAATCATATACTCATCTTACAAGTTTATTTAGTGACTTTCAAAGTTACAACAGCACTAAAGAAACTGACTTATGACCATTTTTAAATTATACCCTTTGCAGCCTCCCCATGGACATGTGATCAAAATTCAGATGCTTGGTAATTGGTTCATACTTAAGACTGTTGCTGTTTCCCAAAGTCATGTGATCACTTTTTGTAACTTTCTGACAAGAACTTTCTGGTAAGCCAGTTTCACTTTACAATCATGTTACTAGCTTAATAATTGCAGTGATTCACTTAACAGCTGTGGCAAGAAAGGTCATAAAATTGGGCAAAACTCACTAAACAAATGCTTCACTTATCAACAGAAACTTCGAGCTCAATTGTGGTAGTAAATCAAGAACTATCTGTATGCTTGCAAAGGAAAAAAAGGCCTTCTTATCTAACAGTAGAAAATGTGCTGACATTCCAGAAAAATGAACATACCGTATATGCCGGCGTATAAGACGACCCGGCGTATAAGACGCACCCCCAACATTTCCACTCAAAATATAGTTTGTTATATACTCGCCCCTCTTCCGCACGCCTTCCACTTTGCACTTTTTTTTTTTTTTGAGGCACTTTTGTCTACAGTGGAAACGATCCGTGAAGCCGAAAGAGCAGCTAGCCTCTCCAGCTCCCAAGGAAGAGGCTCGCACCGCTGGGCTCGCTGAGGTATCCGGCTGGGGCTGTCAGGAGTTGTTACCGCTGGCGCAGCTCACGCGGCTCCAGTCCTGCGTTGCCTCGGGAAGGAAAGGCAAAAAGGAAGAGCCGCGGCTTTTGACTTTCCCTTCCCGAGGCAACGCGGGACTGGAGCCGCGCCAGCGGTAACAACTCCTGACAGCCCCAGCCGGATACCTCAGCGGAGCTCGGGCGGTGCGAGCCTCGCTTCCTTGGGAGCTGGGAGAAGGCTGGCTGCTCCTTTCGGCTTCACGGGATTCGCTTCCACGGTGCGCAAAGTGCCTCAGCCGCGGGCAGCCGCAGTGCTTCCCAATTACTATTTGCCGGCGTATAAGATTACCCGGCATATAAGACGCACCCCCAATTGGAGGCATCTTTTTCAGGGCAAAAAAGTCGTCTTATATGCCGGCAAATACGGTATTGCCATTTTCCAAGAACTGTATATGAAGTTTTGTTCATTCTGATTCAATGAACAAGAAAAGTTCATTAAGTGGAGCTTTAAAAAGTCAATTTCTTATTATTTCATTTAATTAAATGTCACAGAAGAATAAGATTATCAAGTGACACAATCATATATTTAAAGATTATTAAAGCAGATCAGCCAACCACGATATATTAAACAGTGGGACAAAATGTGAAACTTCACACAATGAACCCTTCAGATAACAGATCCAATCAGATTTTAATTCAGAGGCATCCACAGCAAGCTAAGATTTCATCAAAATAACAAAATATGCATTATATATTTAACTCTTATTTTCCCACTGAAGCAAATGTATTCATTACTACATATAATCATTGTGCAGATTAGCATATATAAATGCTAATCTCCACAATGTATGCAATAACTGCAACTACTCCTTGGAAAACTTACCAAAATTACCTTAAAAGAAATCTTTTATATAAAATATATTATCTTCTCAAATTACATTTGCTTTTTCTCACACATGTCCTATTTTTATAACTGTCCTGGAAAATTGTAATTCTATAATTTGATATGACAAATCATAATACATAATACAATAAAATTACATTTGATTCTTCTAATACAACAGATAATTTTACTCAATATTAATTACACATACAAATGCTCATATATTGTGATGCATATTCCTATCTGGATCACTTGATCTATCTAGCAATGTCATTGATCCAAGAGCAATACTGTACAGCAGTTGTTTCTAAACTGTCTTAATTGCTATATTTTAGGTCTGTGTCCAAACATTAACCTTCATTGAACAGACATATCTACATTCTAAATATGTGCTTTAAAAAATTACAAAGAAAACACTGAGAAACCAAAATGTACAGAAGTCCACATCACTCTTTGTATTTTTGCACTATCATCAATATTAAAAATAATAAATATCTTAGAAATAAATATATATTCATGGTTTCCTCATAAAGCAGTATGAAATAAATTAAGAAATTCTACACTGAGTAGGGATCATATTATTATTAATATTATGGCATTTCTGCTTGTGAGAGTCTTCTTATTTTGTCCAAATTTTTAAGTAGTATAGGTCAAGGGAAACTATTACAATTAAATTTAATGCTTCATATGAAGATAGAGTTTTTGTGTGAATTATAGATTCAGAAACGGAACTGGGTCTTACCTAAATGATCAAATTTCATAAATTAATTTAGAAGGTGAAAATCATAAATTGTTATGAGTGCTAGCTACTTACGAAAATAATTTGAATGGTAGTTACATACATTATTTATATATGGTCATTATTCTGTATTCAACTACCTAAGTTTGGTTGTTGTAGGAAATAATACTTAGATGTTCCAAAACATATATATTTATCTTTATTAATACAATAAGAAAAACTTTTTAGCTACTTCATTTTTTAAATCAAGAATAAGAGTTCATCTTCCCAGAGGCCATATGCCATACTCTGCTGCTGCCCCACCATCACCCGCTGAGTGGAAAGCTAAATCTGATTAAGAAAGCTAGAGCTATTCACAGATTTTAAAAAAAAATCCTAATGTAATTGTGTTAATTTTATCAGGTGCTTTAAGTATAAATACACAACACATCTGTTATGTCAGTTTTTCAGAATGTTTAATAAAACTCATTTCTAATAATTGGTCATGCTGAATGGATCAGAGTAAAAATATGGTGAAAAATAACTAGAGAGTCAGGTTGAAAAACATTGCATTATTCTGTGATTACTATGTATTTCATAACACTGGTAGAGTTTATTATGACCTTTCTTTTTGAAGCAAACTGCATCTCAACTTTGTTTAACTTTATTTTAATCAACAAATTATAAAGATAGAAAACTTTTCTACAATAAGCATTTCTACCAAATAACTATGCATTAGATTGCAGCCAGAGTTAAACTACATAATAAACCCCTTACATATTCCTAAATGAAATGTAGCTAGAACACTTGGACAGCCAATTTAATTAGTATAGTAGATTTGGAGGGGACAAGGTTAATTCTTCCTTTAATATAAACTTTCACATTAATTTGGTGGTATTATTAAAATACAAATGAGTTATTTTATTACTATTAGACTAATAATGATAAATGAAGCCAACTGGCATTTCTGGAGCTTAGCTCCAGAAACCAATTAGTGTAAAATCAGCCATGAGATCAATAAGACAGCAATTTCAAACTGTTAGATGTTATTCCCATATAATTACATTCAATTTTATTGGAAATGCTGTTTATTTTAACATCTTGATTTTGTAGTTCCTCAAGAATTTCCAGCTAAAGAAAGGAACAGATATACAAGTTGAGAATAAGACACTTTGGCAAAGAATTTCTAATGACCTAGGTTTGGTACAGAAAAGAAAAACTCAATTTCTTTCAAAACTCCAAAATTTTGAGACTAGAATTCAAAATACATGATGAAGATTTTAATTAATTTAAATATAATTTTAATCATATTCAAACTTTACTTAAACAAATATGTAACAGAAATCTTTAATATTTTCCTAACCAATAACCATTGGATGCGATCTATAACTGATCACACTTGATTATTTTAAATAAACCACAAGAAAAGAAGCTATAAAACCAGACAAAACACTAAGTTTTATAATTTAAGGCAGAACCACCGCAAAACAGAGATGCAATCAATAGTTTACACAACTTTTGTTCAACACTACATAGAGTCTATATAATAAGCTTATGTCTCAAGAATCATATCTGAAAACAGATGAAACAAAATGTAATTGCTTTAAGGCAGTCATACTGTTTTCCCCAACAATCCCCAAATAAACTGTCTCCAAAATATTTACCTTCATTTTCCCATTGAAACCGCACTTGGGTTGATGGCTACAAAGACTTTATTGACAGCAACAAGCAGCCCAATGGTTGTGATTGAGCGGGAAAAGTGCAGAGGGACCCTATATTCCAGGAAGGTGCTTTGTTCCCACTGACCTCAAACACAGGAACATTGGTGAGAACAGGGTAAGTGATGAAACGCTAGCAAAAGAAAGGGGAGATAAAGACATAGGAAACAAAAACGCTGCTGCTTATCCTGGCCATTCTTTCTTCTTCCTGAGCCATCCTCAGGAAGGCTCCAACTGGCAAAAAGCTACCCTCCCCCACAAAGGTTTTAAAGGAAAACGCTCTGCAACCCAGTAGCTTCACAAACAGAAAGGCTCTCACGATAGACCTCTGCAGGCTGAACCCCAGGCCTTCTCGGGAGCACGGACATAGCCGCCAAGATCCTCCCTTCTCCCGAGGGCTCCTCAAGGGATCGCTCCCCTTTCTTGACACCTGTCACCCGCTCCTCTCCAACCACTCTCAGTGACCGCCACCTACTCGGCTTCCTGCTCGTTGTTAGGGGTTCAGTCCGGACACCCACCTGGAAAGCGGACGCAAGAAATCTGCTGAGAAGGGAAATTTCCTAAAGAGAAAAACAGAAGGGATGGCTGCGGGCACGCATCAAGATCTCTCGCAAGCCTCACCAGAAGAAAGTAGGAACCACTGGCACCTGCCCCTCCTGTTGAAATTCTTCAATTGCCCCATCCCTACTATGCCTCAGAACGCACCTTGTGCTTCTCTCTTGCAAGTCGTCGGCCGCCCTGCTCAGGGATTCCTTTTCACTGTCTCGGCTCGGTCTCCTCGCCTCCGCAGCAGCGGCGGCACCGCCAACCCAAACGCACTCCCGTTCTTCCTCCCGAGCCGGATTCTTTCGGACTTCCTCTCCGAGCCCGGTTCACTTCCGCTACCAGCCGCGGACACTGAGCGGAAGGGCAGAAAAAAGAATGAGCACAGGCCCCGGAAGACGCCGGACTTGGAGCAGAGATACGCATGCGCCAGAGAAGAACCAAGCGGCTGTCAGACAGACTCCGGAGGTGCGGCATTTCCTCGCCGCTGTGGTTGTCGGTCAGCGCTCTTTTTCTTTCGTCCACTTCGCCATGCCCCTCGCGAAAGAAGGACGTGGAGGGGGTGTGAAAGAGGGCTCGGAGAGGTTCCTGGTTTGACTAGGACGGACGTGGTATCCGGAGAAGCATCCGTTCATGGTGCATTGGCCTTTAAACGCAACAAAAGCTACTACCGCTCCTTCACAAGACAGGGAGATCCAGGGGTGGGATTCAAATTATTTAACAACCGGTTCTGTGGGCGTGGCTTAGTTGGTGGGCGTGGCTTGGTGGTCATGTGACTGGCTAGGCACGGCCAACTCAACACACATCTCCTCTCCTGGCCTCTCATTACTGTGGGGATGCTGCAACAGTCGTATGTGTGAAAAACCGTCATAAGTCACTTTTTTCAGTGCCATTGTAACTTTGAATGGTCACTCTTACACAAGTAAAAGTACCAGAAAGGAGGGGGGAAAAACTCCAGAGATGTTCCTGAGACAGGAAGTCTAGTCCTGCCAAGAATGTAATAAGGGTTAACAGAGAGACAGTTTCTGTAAGCAACACCAGAATGTTTCCTTCCTGCCTTCCTTACAGGATTAGGCCAATAATTTCTTCTAACAACCGGTTCTCCGAACTGCTTAGAATGTTAACAACCGGTTCTAGCAAATAGTTGCGAACCTGTAGAATCTCACCCCTGGGGAGATCCCCTCAGCCCTGCGCAGTTTGTCCTCACTTAAGGCGAGAAAAGAATTGGACTGAAAAAGTGACACACGCCTGCATCCCTGCCCTTATACACACACACCTCTTGTATGCTTGCCGCACGGAAAGCAAAATTAACATTTGCTATCTTTGAGTAAAACGAATTTTGGAAGGGGCGCTTTTATAATAAAGTAGAGGAAAGGGGGGGAAATATGCACGTTTTACTGAGAATGAGACCAGTAACGCTGTACGAAGGACTTTAAAAAAAGTTTTGGGTTAGCAATGCCAATCTGTAATAGAATGAAACAGCTATTGTTTCTCTGGCACATGCTGTAATTCATTATGCCCAGAGGTGGTATTCAGCAGGTTCTGACCAGTTCTGGAGAACCGGTAGTGGAAATTTTGAGTATTTCTTTTTTTAAATTTTTTTTATTGATTTTTAAAAACAAACATAAACAAACAAAACATAAAACATAAAAACATAAAACATCTTTTTTGAAAGCAGCTTACATCTTTTTGTACAGACACAAATTCAAATTCATGCTCATTTTATATACCATTCCATATCTTATTACCATTCTACATTTTCTATATAGCTTCTCCCCTCTTTTAACTTTCTTAATTTTATTTATTTCATCTCAGTTCAAATCATTATACTTATATTCTTTGTCTGTCCTGTTTCCAGCTGTCTTATCTTTTCTCATTAAACAAAATTTCTCCTGTAATCACTGATTGGAGTATGACGCCTTTATCTCTTTCCCCTAAGTTTATAACAGTATAATACATAACTTCCATTCGGATTCTGCTTAGTACATTCTAAAGTTACACACTATATTTTAAAAAGAGAAAAAATTATAAATATATAATATAATTAAAACAACAATCCATACCAATTCAAATCTATCGTTAATATTAATATTCATTTAAATCTTAAACATTTTACACATTACTTTTCAAACAAGTATCATACTTCTATGAGAACACTTATAAACTTTCCATAGTTATTTCCCCCCCACTTCACTTATATTTTAAAACATTGTGTCATTAAAATGTTCCCATTCCTTCCTAATTCAATTCTCTCATTTGTTTCATTTCATTTATTTTGTTCACAAAAGTTTCACTGAATTACACTGAGTATTTTATCCCACTTTTTAATCATATGTTGTTTCCAATTTTCTAACATTATTTCTAATACAAATATAACAATACAATCTTATGTACCTTTGCAGAATCACTTTTTCAGTTAAGTTTTTACCCATTATCTCTAAATAAGTCCTGTTTCTTTACATCTTGCTCCACACCTTTCCCTTCCTCCTCCCTTGCTTCTTCTCTCTGCCCTTTTTACCCCCTTGTCTCTCCACCCCCATTTCCCTCTTCTGTGTTCCCCTTTTCTGTTGCTTTCTAACATTATATCCACTTTTCACCTTATTTTTCCCTTTTTTGGTTGTTTTTTTAGGTCTTAAAGTCTCCATTTTCTTTCCCTCCTTTTCCCTTTCTTCCCCAAGTAAAGTTACTTGTTCGTTAAAGATGGCTTCTTCTTTGTCCCAATCTTCTTGTTGCGCAGTCTTTTCTTGTAGTTTCTCGTAGGTACAAATTGCCATTTCTAAGAATTGAAAAACAGAACCAAGAGAGCTCTTCCCTTCTTGTTCCTCTTCTTTGTATTTTTTAAATTCCATTTTCAGTTCATCCACAAGTGATGCCATTGTAAAAAAAAAAATTCCCAAGTGTTCCCAACCAAATTCCCAACCACCCAAGTGTTTTTAGTCATTCAAATATAATTTCCAAAAGTCCCAAAGTCACCAAGCAATCCAAATACACACAAGCTGTTTCTTTTGACACTTTCTTCTTTTTTCACTTTCTCTTCCTTGGGTTACTGTTTAGTTACAAAGTTCCAGTTAAAATGTATCTTTTAGAAGTCTTGTTAGGATTTAATCAGATTCTTTTAAATTCCAGGCAGTCTCCTCCTTCCGAATCCTGCTCTTATTCTTTTCCTCTCCCTTCCCACTTACAGCAAAAAAAAAAGTTTTTTTTAATGTTCAGAAATCCTTATTATCCCCTTGACATTTAATTATCCAGTTTGTTTACCTATTAATGCCAAAGCGGGTTTTTCCGATTTCTCATTCATCTCTGTTCACTGTCAACGTTAGGAAGGAGAGTGAAAAAAAAACAAAAAACTTTCCCATTTCACTTTCATTCGCTGCTTCCGAATCTTCCTTGGGAGCGATGTATCTTTTTTTTAAATTTAAATTCCAGGATACCTTAGTTGTTGCTTTTTATCCCGGTCAGCCAAAACTTTCACTTCTTATCTTCCTCCTGCACTTTCTTTTCCAGTTGAGTGCTTCTTTAAGGTGGCCATTTCTGACCACCGCTCTTACCGCCTTCGGGAAAGGGAGTTTGGCCAGCTGAGGAGGAAAGATGCGGCTTTCCTCGACCCTGCTGGCAATCTCCCCCCTCTTCACCACCTCTAAATGGGAAATTTTGAGTATTTTGAAGAACCGGCAAATACCACTTCTGACTGACCCCACCTCTGTTTATTCTCTGCCTCCAAAGTCCCAACTGATTGGCTGGTTCTTCTTTTGTTGCCCCACACAGGAGAACTGAGCTAAAAAGCAGGTCAGTGGGGTGAGGAGAGAACATCTTGCATATGCTTTCTCAAGAATTACATTATCTTCATGTAGCAGTCTTATCCCAGCATTGAACATATTTTCCAATTATTATCTAGCAAGCTAACAATTCTGTGCATGCCTGCAGTCATCCTTCTGTCAAATTTTGTTTAAATTCCATTAAGCTGATTAATGTGTGAACTAGTGGAATATATTTTAAAATATTAAAAATTTAGTTTCTAGTCTGAGTAATCTCCATCAAGAGGTATTTTCCATCATGAATATTTTCTAAGGTGAGCCAGTTATTCAAAACATTTCTTTCTTATTTCCAAACTCTATAAACTCTTTCTTATCTCTATGAGCTGTGCCTTATCAAGATGGATCTTGATAGACTAGAACACTGGGCCATATCTAACAAAATGAAATTCAATGTAGAGAAAAGTAAAGCCCTAGACTTAGGCAAGAGAAACCAAAAGTACACATATAGACTGGGTGAAACCAGGCTTAATAGCTGTAACTGTGAGAGGGATTTTGGAGTCTTCGTGGACAACCAGCTAAATGTGAGCCAGCAGTGTGCAGCAGCAGCCAAAAAAGCTAATGCTATCCTAAGTTGCATTAACAGAGGGATACAATCGAGATCAAGTGAGATACTAATACCACTCTATAAAGCCTTAGTAAGACCACACCTAGAGTACTGCATCCAGTTTTCATCACCATACTATAAAAAAGATGTTGAGACTCTAGAAAAAGTACAGAGAAGAGCAATCAGGATGATTAGGGGACTGGAGACTAAAACATATGAAGAACGGTTACAGACCTGGACATGGCTAGTCTAGTGAAGAGAAGGACCAGGGGAGACATGATAGCAGTCTTCCAATATTTGAGGGGCTGCCACAGAGAGGAAGGGGTCAAGCTATTTTCTAAAGCGCCTGTAGGCCATAGAAGGAATAATGGATGGAAACTGAACAAGGAGAGATTTAACAAGGAGAAACTTTCTGGCAGTGAGAACAATCAACCAATGGAACAGCTTGCCCTCGGAAGTTGTGGGAGCGTCATCATTTGAGACTTTCAAGAAAAGATTGGACTAACATTTGTCAGAAATGGTGTTGGGTCTCCTGCTTGGGTGGTGTCATGCCCCTGGTGGAGACTGATTCTGAGGAAGAGGAGGAACAGCCAACAGGGAGTGAAAGTGGCTCCAGAGGTGGTAGAGGAGGCTGGGGAAGGGCAGAGGCCAGTTGAGCAGTCAGATGAGGACCCAGGTCCATCCCCTATCCATCCTAGGGCACGCAGGGAGGAGAGGATCAGGGTAAAATGTGGTCTACTCAGGAGGAGAGGGCCATGATCCTCTTCATGGGTTGCAGATGGGAGATTTGCATAAGAGTTTGGACCTGCGTGCTAACAGACGCTGGAGTCAAATTAGTGTTTTATTCCTAAAGAAGGTTTATCTTGGTTGGCGTTCTTCCAATAGATTGTCCCTCATTATTGTCCTGAAGTTGGCAATTATCCTGGTCTGTCATAGAACTTTATTCAATGTGGTTTGTTTTTGGTTTTTGCTTCATTATCAGCTCTTTGAATTTGAACTGTGTTTCTTTCCTTTGAAATGTTATTTTGAAAATAGTTTAGTCCTCCACTGTGAACAATTAAACAGTGAAGCCAAGTTGAAGGCATTAAAGGATTTTTAGTTATGTTTTGGGTTTTGTTGTATTTCTGATATACTCTGGGTCATCACAGGTGGGGGGTTGGACTAAATGACCTACCAGATCCCTTCCAATTATCTTAAATCTCACAACATCTTCCATTTTGTTGGATTTATCAAGAATACGAGGTATTTTAAGTATATTGGATATACAGTGTACATCCCTAACAGCTCCCTAATTAAGCATCAGCATCATGCAGAAAGCCATCAAATTATAGTATCACTTTGAAGATTAGAAGAACTAATTTTACTATACTGCAATGCTGCCACTAGTTATATAACTACCAATTCTGAGCATGTATGTGTTTGCTTAGTTAACTTGCTTCAAAAGACTACCCGTATTTTTTGCACTATAAGACGCCCGAACATAAGACACCCCTAGCTTTTGGGGAGGAAAACATGAAAAAAAATCTGCCTCTGTCTCCCATCCAGTATTCATCTGGCTAGCGTCCTTGCAGCAAACTGTCTGGTCAACTTATCGTAGCCCCAGCAAGTGGCTCATCAGGACTCCACTCCGTTGCACCCACCAGTGGTCAGCTGAGCTGCTGCCACCGCCGAAGAACACTGAAGCCTTCACTGCCAAGCAGCTGCTTGACGGTTGGATCGGCTTCTCAGAATACCACTGATCAGCTGTTCTAGGCAGCAGGGAATGCCACCACCTATTGCCAGCGTCAATCGCCACTGTGAACAGCATCAATTCCTGCCGCCTAAAACAGCTGATCGGCAGTATTCTGGGAGGCTGATCCAACTGCCAATTAGCTGCTCGGCAACGAAAGCTCCAGCATTCTCCAGAAACGGCAAACAGTGGCAGTGGTGATAAGTGGTGGTGATCCCCTCTCCCTTCCCCCATTGCAATATTCACTCTTTAAGACGCAAAGTCATTTCCACCCATTTTGGGGGGGGTGCATCTTATAGTGTGAAAAATATGGTACTGGTCAAGCAAACAACTCAGCAATAATTTTGTGTGTGTTTAGGATCATATTGTGGTCTACATAAGTTCTATTTGTTGGTCCACATTTTGAGTGGAAGTTTTGTTTTTTCCGATTGGCTGAGCAGCCTGACAGCAAACTATAAAAGGGAGTTGTCAGATGGCATCAGCTGTTACCCATCAGCTGGCCAATTTGGCAGCATATCGGCAGACTCGGGTAACCTGTTTCTTTGTTACAATAAACATTGTTTCGTTCATCAATGCCTGCCTCAGCTCATTCTTAGAAAGAATTTAATATTGGCAATGAGGATGGGATTCCTGCCTGAAAGCTGAGGAAGAACAGAGCTGGAGGTATTCTGTGTTTTTTTTTTTTTTTTACCTCAGGATAGACAAGATGTCAACTGCTCCGACATTTCCGTATTTTCACCCATCATCAGAAACTTGGGAATCTTACATTAATCATTTTGACTGTTTCCTAGATGCTGCTGATTTGTCTGAGATTTCAAGCCATAGAAAAAAAGCGTATTTCCGACTTCCGGTTTGCAAGGCTTCAGCGGCAGCAGGAATCCACGATCGTGCGCGGTTTCTGCTGCGCTCGCCGCTGGAGTGCCCCCGAACCAGCCGGATTTGGGGGCTAATAGTTACCCCATAGAGGTAACTGAAGATAGGGGAGATCCAGCAGGGGTCCGGGGGAATTGCAACCCCCCTCCTCAGCTGGCTTAACTCCCTTTTCCGACAGCGGTGGAGCAGCGGTCAGCAATGACCGTCACAAAGAAGCTTTCATCCGGATAAGAATGTGCAGGAGGAAGCTGTGAAAGTGAAAGTTTTTGGCTGACCGGGATAATAAGTAACATTTAAATACCCTGGAATTTTAATTTCATTAAAGATACATCATTCCCAAAGAAGATCGGAAAAAGCAGTGGATGAAAGTTAAAAGGGAACTTTTTTTTTCTCACTCTCCTTCCTTACGGTGATAGCAGAAAAAAGAAAAAAAATTTTTTTGCTATAAGTGGGAAGGGAGAGGAAAAGAATTAATATTAAGATTTTGCTGGAGGAGGCTGCTTGGAACTTATAAGACTAGAGTTAAATTGTAACAAGACTTCTAAAAGATATATTTTGGAACTTTGCAATTGAACTATACCCCAGGAAGAGAAAGTATAAAAAGAAGAAAGTGCTAAATGAAATAGTTTGTATATTGGATTGTGTGGTGACTTTGGGACCTTTGGAAATTATTATTTGAAAGACTAAAAACATTTGGGTTGTTTAAAAAACTTTTTCATAATGGCATTACTTGCTGATGAACTGAAAATGGAATTTAAAAAGCTAAAAGAAGAGGAACAAGAAGGGAAGGGCTCTTCTGGATCTGTTTTTCACTTTTTAGAAATGGTGATTTCTACCTATCAGAAATTACAAGAACAAGAAGGTTGGGATGGAGAAGAAGAAGCCATCTTTAATGAACAAACAACTTTAGCTGGGGAAGAAAAGGGAAAGAGGGGAAAGAGAATGGAGAATTTAAGACTTAAAAAAATAACCAAAAAAGGGAAAAATAAGGTGAAAAATCAATACAATGTCAGAAAGAACAGAAAAGAGGAATACAGAAGAGAGTGGAGATTAAGAGGGTGGAGATCAAGAGACGGGGGGGGGGTAAAAAGGCTAGATTGGAGAAGAAAGGAAGGGAAAAAGGGAAGAGAAGTTACAAAGGTTTGAAACAAGATGTAAAGAAACAGGATTTATTCAGAGATAATGGGTAAAAATATAATTAAAAAAGAGATTCTGCAAAAGTACATAAGACTGTATTGTTGTATTTGTATTTGAAATAATGTTAGAAAACTGGAACATTATATGATTATAAAATGGGATAAAATATTAAAAGGAATGTGTAAAATGCTTAAGACTTAATGATAGAGTTTAATTTGCTATGGATTATTGTTTTAATTATATTATAAACTTATTATTTTCCTATTTTAAAATATAGTACGTAGCTTTAGAATGTACTAAGCAGAATCAGAATGAAAATTATATATTATTTTAAGTGTTAAATTTAGGGGAAAGATATAAAGGCGTCATACTTCAATCAGTGATTACAGGAGAAATTTTGTGTTAATGAGAAAAGATAATACATAATTGAAATAGAACAGACAAAAGGTACAAGCATAATGATTTAAATCGAGATGAAAGAAATAAAATAGAATTAAGAGAGTGAAAAGAGGGGAGAAGCTATACAGAAAATGTAGAATGGTAAATAAGATATGAAATGGTATATAAAATGAGCATGAATTTGATTTATGTCTGTACAAAAAGATGTAACCCGGGACTAAGCCACTTTCCAAAAAGAAGTTTTATGTTTTCATGTTTTGTGTTTTGTTTGTGTATGTTTGTTTATTGAAAATTAATAAAAAATTTATTTAAAAAAGAAAGAAAAAAAGCGTATTTCCTAAGCTTTTGTGGGGCCATGGTTTTTGATACCGCCATAGCGCTTTTGGCACCTCAGACTGTTAAAGCGGTATCCTGGAAAGATTTACAAGAACTTTTAAGTAATCATTACTCGCCTAAACCTTTTAGAATTGCGAGGCGCACATATTCAGGAGACAAGTACAGGCTGAGGGAGAGACTATCAGTACATACATGGCTGCCCTACGAAAAGCGGCACTACATTGTGGTTTCCGGGATCTCGATCAATTGCTGGATCAATTAATATGCCGTGTACGAGACCTCAGGCTTCAAAGACGCTTGCTTGCCAACGGCAATTTAACCCTTAAGGTGGCTGTTGAGGAGTCTCAAGCGGCAGAAATGTCAATTATCTCTGCTGCTGAGATACAAGGCTCTAAAAGCACTGCTACATCCAAACCGAACGCTACTGTGCATTATGATGATAGTTTTCCTGATGAAATTTCTGAAGCCGATAAAGATGTAAATTGCCTCAGAGGACAGCCTCTACCACAGCGAAAGAATTGGATTCCTGATAACAAACCTATGGAACCGCAAACAACCTGCCTGAGTTGCGGTGGTAATTATTTTAGATCCACATGCAGATTTAGAAACGTAATTTGTTTAAAATGCCAAAGAAAAGGACACGTAGCTAGAGTTTGCAAATCAGGAAAAAACTTTAATTCACAATATCAGCCTCAAGTTAGATTACAGAAACAAAAAGAAGAATGTTTTACTATTACTAGGGCTTCTTACAATTCTCAGTCACCTAACAATTTTAACCAGATCTATACTAACAAAATTAATGTGACTGTCTCCTTAGAAGGAAAGCAGTGTCCAATGGAAGTTGATACCGGCTCATCACTATCCATTGTATCCTGGAGCATGTTAAAAAGGTTAGTTCCTGATATCACAAAGAAACATCTCCAGCCATGCAAACTGTCCCTAAAAGGCTACCAAGGGCGTTCCATTCCAGTTATTGGCACAGGAGGGACTACTTCCTCTCACAATAGTAGAAGGCACCCTACCAAGCCTATTAGTGTTAGACTGGTTCACATTTTTGGGACTTACAATATCTGGAATACATTAAATTATTAAATTATTTTAAGGAAGTATTTAGTGACGAATTAGGTCAGTATGTAGGAACTCCAATCTCATTTACCTTGGACCCCAATATAGCACCCATCAGGTTAAAACCTAGAAGAGTTCCTTCTGCATTATGACCTAAAGTAGATGCTGAATTGGATAAATTAATAGCCCAGGGGGTTCTAGAACCCACAGATTTTGCAAAATGGGAGACCCCTATTGTGACACCTTTGAAGCATGATGGTTCTATCAGGATTTGTGCAGACTATAAAAGTACTATAATTAAGGCTTTGCAAACCAATGCTTACCAAGTGCCAATAATCCAGCATCTGTTGCATTCACTGGGAAAGGGGTCTATTTTTGCAAAATTTGATATGGCTCAGGCCTATCAACAGCTAGCTGTTTACAACCTTACAGCAGAGGCACAGATAATTGTCACCCATCATGGTGCTTTTGAATGTACTAGATTACAATCTGGAGTTTCAGTAGCACCAGGGTTATTTCAATGCCTGATGAGAGACTACTTCAGGGCATTCCGGGAGTAGTGCCCTACTTCAATGACGTTCTCATTTCTGCTTGCACAAAGTACTTTTCAAACGTCTCAGAAAGGTCCTAGCCTGTTTCAAAACAGCAGGACTTAAATTGAAGGAAAACAAATACAAATTTGCAGTCAGCCAAGTAGATTTTCTGGGATACCACATAGATGTCAAAGGTATTCATCCCATTGAGTCAAAGGTAAGAGCTATTAAGGATGCTCCTACACCATCCAATAAGACTGAACTTAAGCATTTTTGGGGCTCCTGAATTTCTATAGCTCTTTTCTTCTGCATAGGGCTTCTGTGGCGGAACCATTACATAGATTATTGGATGTGAAGGCTTCCTGTTCATGGGGGCCCAAAGAAGAATTCTCTTTCAATGCTGTCAAAGCTCTGTTGTCATCTGACAGTGTGTTAATACAATTTGACAGGGATTTACCTTTGATACTTTGCTGCAATGCATCCCCTTTTGGGATAGGCGCTGTGTTGGCACACAAATTGCCAAATGGCCTAGAAGCACCAATAACATATTTCTCCAGGATCTTATCAAATACTGAGAGGAATTATACACAGATCGATAAAGAAGCCTTAGCAGCAGTCGCTTCTGTCAAAAAATTTCATGAGTTCCTCTATGTCACCATTTTCAGCTTGTGACTGATCACAAACCTTTCTTAGGCATTTTGTCTGGAGATCATCCAAGTCCTACAGTGTTGTCTCCAAGAATGACTAGATAGACAATATTCCTTGCTGCCTACTCATATACATTAATATGCAGAGCTGGGAAACACCTTAGTCAAGCGGACGCTTTAAGCCGTTGTCCTTTACCAACCCCTGTAATTGACCCCACACCATCATTAACTGTGTTCTCTTTGGATGATCAACAATTACCTCTGACTGCAGCAGATATTGCTCATTGTTCATTGAGAGACCAAGTAATATTACAGGTTTTGGACTGGGTGAGAAGGGGTTGGCCCGAAGGAAAATTAGACACCAAATTCTTACCTTTTAGAGCCAGGCAGCATGAGATGTCCACCAGCAGGGTTGTTTATTATGGGGTTGCCGTGTCATTGTCCCTAGCAGGTTGAGTCCTGGGATAATTGATAGTTTACATGAAGGACATCCGGGTATTGCCAGAATGAAGGCACTGGCAAGGAGTTATGTCTGGTGGCCAGGCATAGACGCAGACATAACTACTAAGGTCAGGACATGCCAGGCATGTAAACTAACGAGGCCTGCCCCACCAGCTGCCAATCCAGGGGAATGGGAATCAGCTAAATCCCCATGGTCATGAGTCTACATAGATTTGGCGGGCCCTTTCCACGGCCACATATTCTTAATTCTTAATTGTAGTGGACTCTTATTCCAAATGGGTTGAGTTGTCCCTCATGCATTCTACTACTTCAACAGCTGTCATAAAAGTGTTAGACTGTTTGCAACTCATGGTTTTCCAGATGTTCTTGTTTCGGACAATGGTCCACAATTTGCATCAGCTAGTTTTGAATTGTTTCTAGCTAAGAAGGGGGTCTGGCACAGTCTGACAGCCCCTTATCACCCGGCAGCGAATGGGGAAGCTGAAAGGGCCGTAAGGGCAGCCAAGGAGGTTTTAGGCAGACTCAAGGGAGAAGATTGGCACTCAAAATTAGCCACTTATTTACTATCACAGCATATCACCCCTATCTCAGTGACAAATCATTTTCCAGCAGAGCTGCTGATGGGAAGGCGGCTTAGGAATAATTTAGATAGGCTGCATCCAAGCTACTCTCCTTCAATTCCATTAGATTCTTTTAGCCAGGTGAGGTCATTCCAGGTAAATGACCCTGTGTATGCTAGGAATTTTGTGGGTAATCCCCTCTGGTTGCCCAGCCAAATGGTGGCTGTCACAGGCCCCAGATCTTATTAAATTGGGTTACAGGATGGCAGAATATAGCGATGCCATATCGATCAATGGAGAGGTTGTTGGGGCTCATCCCAGAGTAACTCAGAGGGGACCAAACAAACAGAGGGAATGTTTTGTGGGTATGACTCACCAGAGTATGAGATACCGATGAGTGATGTGCGTGCTGACACAAAGTTACCTGATGATGAGTTCCTGAGAGAGTCCGACTCCAGCGAGAGTCCAGCACCGCCACATTCGGAGCATTTGGTGACAGCCGATCCATTCCAACCAGCTGCAAAGACTGAACTGCACAGGTCGGGGCGAGAGAGATGACGCCCCGCCTATTTAAACGATTACGCATGCTCCTAGCTGGTGTGTTCTACAGAAGTTCTATTTCTTGGTCCGCATTTTGAGCGGGAGTTTTGTTCTGTTTGGCTGAGCAGCCTAACAGCAAACTATAAAAGGGAGCTGTCAGATGGCATCAGCTGTTACTTGTCAGCTGGCCAATTTGGCAGCATATCGGTAGACTCAGGTAACCCATTTCTTTGTTACAATAATCTTTGTTACAATAAACATTGTTTCGTTCATCAATGCCTGCCTCAGCTCATTCTTAGAAAGGATTTAATAGATCATAAATTTAAAAGTACTGTACTCATGAAACAACATGATATGACTATTGTGGTTATCACCATTCATGTTACAATTGTAATTAATTGCAGGTACCACAATAGTTTATATTTCTTGGTGTTAATAAATTTTAATATGTATAACTTGATTATTTAAAATATTTATAAAATTTTGAGTGATTTACACTTTGTTTACAATATTAAAAGAACAAAGACTGAAAGAAAATTATAAAACAGGACAGGAATAAAAAAAAATCCATGCAATCCACAGCAACAGTCCCCAGCCTTTATTGCTTGGTAGCCTAGCTTCGAGGGGAGAGGGGAACCACGCTGCATGAGCAATGGACCAGTCTGCACACACATGCGCATGCTGGCACACATGCATGCACATACAGCTTGATTTGCGCAAGCTGTGCTGCACACAAGTTGAGCTGCATGTGCCCACTGCTCATGAGGTCTAGTTCCAAACAGACCATGGACTGGTAGTAGGCCGTGGCCCTGGGGTTAGAGATCCAAATCTAAAGGCAGCTTCAGTCATCCTTGCCAAAGGCCTGTGAAACAGCTGTAGGGTGGAGGCAGTTATAATACTGGGGAGGAGAACAGTCATCCAAGAGAACAGGTGTTGCTATAGAGAAAGCACATTTTGGGTTTTCTATTTTTATTTTAGTCAAAAAAATAAAAATACAAAACTTCAAATATGTTTTGTTTAAAAAAAAAACAATCCCAAAAAGACAAAATAAAACAGTACGGGCAGGGGTGCAATTCAACTGATAAAACAACTGGTTCAATGAGCGCGCGCTTTGCTCTGCGTTTAAATGCTCTGCATTTAAAAAAGCTAATACCTTCAACTACAGCTGAAGAAAACAGCTGAGGCATGACAAACTGCTCTGTCACGCGAATCAACTGCGCTTTAAGCACAGGTGGATAGGTGGGCCCACATGCTTGTCAGAGTGAACCAGTTCAGAGCCAGCTGATTGTTGGAACAAGGGGTTCGCCCAAACCATTCCAAACCGGAAGAATCCAACCACTGAGTATGGGAGTTGTTATTGTTTTTGGTCTATTTGTTTTTTGAAAGGTTATCTGGAAGTATGTCAACTTTTCCAAATCAGATTAGTCAGGGAGATAGAATAGGAGACAGAAAATATCTCAAGTAACCCAACCCTATCCATATGGCTGTATAAGCAATTACTACCGGTAGTACCTTGAATCACATTTGTAAACATTGGCAATGTGCAGCTTGCAAAGGAGAGGTGTATGTAGTATATAATTCAAGGTGGGTGTCAACTTTAAACCTCTATATGGATTAGGGCAAGGCTATTTGAACAACCACCTCTCTCTTACTATATATACCCAACCCACCAGGAAGGGAAGACAGTATTTGTTACAGGTTACATTGATTAGGTATATACATCACAAAAAGGGCCTTCCCAGTGGTGATCCCTTCTCTATGGAACATCATTCTCCGTGAGGCACAGCTGAGCTTCACCTGGTTGTTTTTCTAAATTGTCTTAGAAACAAGGTTTTGTCAGCATGCTTGAGCTGAGGACCATGAATTGAAATGGAGCCAGTCAAGTTACGTTGTTGCTGCCATGGGGGGCTAGGGTAGGGAATTTTATGTATTTTTTATTATGTAATGGCTTTTTAAATATTGTAAGCTACCC
The DNA here is from genome assembly GCF_049901735.1 of Notechis scutatus. Lineage (NCBI taxonomy): Eukaryota > Metazoa > Chordata > Lepidosauria > Squamata > Elapidae > Notechis > Notechis scutatus. The sequence continues at coordinate 55,115,684 of NC_142025.1, read as the reverse complement.
AGAATCACCTAAGCATGACTTGGGCATATATTTACCATCATCTGGATGAATGAACGACCGCCAATCAAGGAAAAGATGCAAGTGGCACACCACATGAAGCTGTACAACTGTCTCAATCATAGTTGTCTCAAAGGTGCTTTTTCAAAAGGCAACTGGACTGTTTTTTTCCTTGAGGAAGTAAAGCTTTCTACAGTTGTAATTCCAAGAGGATCCTTATATTATGAGTAACTCCTGAATGGACAAGTGCAATCCCACCCAGCAATAAGAGTGGAAAAACCCCAGACCTAAGTAGTCCCAAGAATCATAATCATTCCCTCTTTGTAGGATTGAGTAATGCAACCTCCAGGACTTCAGTTTGTTAAGTACAGTAGATCTTGGGTTTAAATATATCTTTGGGTATCAGCATATTAATGATACTTGAGTCCAAATCATCAGATAACATAGTGATTTCATATAGTCATTGAATATTATGGAAAAGGCATTGAACCCTGGGGCACAGACTGGAATTGGCCTTGAAGGAACCAAGAAAGATATTACAATAATTTCCAAATCGAAAGCTAGACTAGAAATGCCATAATTAACAGTATATAAAGCCCCTCAAAGATCATCCACCATAGGTCATCAGGCTACCATATTCTGACTTAAAACCTCTGAAAAGAGTCTACATAATCTGTTTTCTCCAGGGACTTGCAGCCCAATCACTTCTCAAGAAGTTTCCGTAAAAACAGGAAGATTGAAGATTGGACAGTAATTGTCTAAAATATTTGGGTCCAAGGATGATACCTTGAGGAAGAGGTGCACCTACCCTACTTCAAAGAGGCTGAGAATGTTGCACGGACCCAACTTCAGGTCACACATCCCCCAGTATCTTAACAATCCAGAACCTGGGTCCATTAAATGGGTGGCAGAATTAACAGTGCAGAGAATTTTGCCCACTTCCTCAAAAGTCATCAACTTAAACTTATCCTAGATCTCATCATCTGAAATTTACATAACTTTTACTACTAAAAGTAAAATGATTCAAATCTACTTGAATGAATTAATGTTCCGTTTCACTGACACAAACACTGTAGCTTAGTAAAATGGCTACTAACCTCATACTTTTTGTGCTTGTACAACAACATTTCACACAGAATGACTTGCTTCACTCTAAAGAAAAAATGATCCTTTCCATAGAAATCTCTGTCCCATTGGAGCAATAGGTGCATGCAGTGTTACATAGCCAATGCTGTAATCAGCTTCAGAGCCCATTTAGCAACTGAAGTGATGACAGATTCCAAAAATGGAATGTATGACCTAGATTAAAAGTTCTGACACCCAGACTCTGCCCCACCCCATCAACCCTGGCAGCCAGCCCACATTTAAATCTATTTTCAGTGCCCGACAGTCACATGATTTACAGCATTTTTGCCAATACTTCTGGTTTTTAGCAAAAACCGTCCCATAGGGAGCAATAGGTGTTAGAAACAAGTAAATTCAAAAATGAAATGGTATATAAGATACTTAAAGGTTTCACAAATGGGGGTTGGACTGGATGACCTTGCAGGATCCCTTCCAATTCTGTTAATCTGTTATCAAATGAAATATATCTCCCTGTATATACATGCTTTGCTTTTATACTTTTGACATGCTCCATTATTAAGCCTTTTATATTTTTATCTTATGTATATGCCTTTTATATTATTGTTATGTTCGGGGGGGAAGGTATCTCTTTGGAAAAATGGCAGTATATGATGAGCTTAGAAAGAGGCATATACACACTTAGAAAGTGTGCCCTTTTGTAGGCCCCGCAAAGTCAATATGAATACGGGACCATGGTCCCCTCGGAGTTTCCCATTCAGTTGGGTTTGCTTTAGGTGGGGCGTTGCTGACGTCCTGGCAACGTTGACAAGTAGCGACCCAGGCCTCGATTCTTTTGTCGATTCCCGGCCACCAGGCGTAGCTCCGTGCTAGTGCTTTCATTCGCACGATGCCCGGATGTCCGTCGTGCAATACCGCTAAAACAGTTCGTTGCAATTTGCCCAGGATTACGACTCTATCGCCCCACAAGATGCAGCCCTTTTGGGAAAACAGTTCGGTTTGGCGGGCTTTGAAAGGCGCCCATTCCGGTGATAGTTGTTCTGTTGGCCAACCACGTTCAACCCAGCGTAGGATGTGTTGCAGGACCGGATCTCGTTTTGTTTCGAGGGCAATGTCTCTCGCCGTCAATGGCGGCGCGTGTAGAGCCTCAATTTGCAGCGTTGTGATGGTTGGGGCTGGATCTTCAACCGATTCTGGGAGCGGTGTTCTGCTCAATGCATCAGCGTGGAGAATTGATTTCCCGGGCGGTGTTGCAAGGTGTAGTTGTACGCCGCCAAGAATTCAGACCAGCGGGTCATTCTGGGGACAATATATACGGGTTGGTTTATTACCCGCAATAATCCCCAGTAGTGGTTTATGATCAGTAATTATTGTAAACGCACGCCCATACACATATTCATGAAATCGTTTAACTGCAGCCACAATAGCTAAAGCTTCTTTATCCAGCTGACTATAATTTCTTTCAGCTTTAGCTAAGGTTCGCGAAAAAAACGCGACGGGAGCTTCTGCTCCGTTCGGTAAGACGTGGGCCAGGATTGCTCCAACCCCAAAAGGTGAGGCGTCACAGGTAATAGTTAACGGCAGAGTCTCGTTGTACTGCATAAGTACAGAATCAGAAGTTAGCAATTTCTTTACTTGTTGGAAAGCGTATTGTTCACGTTGTCCCCAAACCCACGTTGCTTTTTTGTCTAAGAGTCTATGTAATGGTTCAGCTACCGTTGCTTTATTGGGTAAAAAGACGTTATAAAAATTGATAAGTCCAAGGAACGCCTGTAGATCTGCCTTGTTCCTTGGAGTGGGGGCCTTCTTAATTGCCTTTAATTTGTCCTCAGTGGGATGGATTCCTTGACTGTCCAGGAGGTATCCCAAGAACTCCACCCTTTCGGTACATAACTGGCATTTATTTTTTTGACTTTGAGGCCAGGCGTCTTGGAACCTTTGTAAGACCATTCAGAGTCATTTTCTAGAATGTCTCTGTTAGGGCGGCGATGAGTACATCGTCGAAATACGGTACGACCCCTCTTATTCCTTGTAACAGCCTTTCCATTAAGCTCTGAAAGATTCCTGGAGCGACGCTTACCCGAACTGGAGCCGGTTGCATTTAAATGCGCCCTATGCGTGACGATAGTTTGCGCCTCCGCGGTGGCCGGATCTACAGGCAATTGTTGATACGCCTGCGCTAGGTCTAATTTAGCGAAAACTTTCCCGCCGCCCAGGGAATGGAGCAGGTGTTGCACTACCGGCACTGGATATGCACTTTGCTGAAGTGCATGGTTTAGGGTGGCCCGGTAGTCTCCGCAAATTCTCAGTGACCCATCAGGCTTGATAGGCGTCACTATTGGGGTTTCCCACCGGGCGTGGTCGGTGGGTTCCAGCACGCCCTGTGCTATTAGCTTATCGAGTTGTTCGTCGATTTTAGGTTTCAGGGCGAACGGCACCCGGCGCGCTTAAGGCGGATGGGTGCTACCTCAGGGTTCAAGTTAAATGAGATCGGGTCCCCTTGTACTTGCCTAGTCCGTTCGCGAAAACATCTTGGAATTCTTGCACGAGGGCTTCGTTGCTCTCGGCACGGTGGACTCCGGCTACAGTGATTCCGGCGGTCTGAACCATTGCAGGCCTAAAAGACTAGGCCGGTCACGGTCAACGACAGTCAGTGGCAGTGCGACGGTGCGGTCCTTGAAAGAGACCTGGAATCGGCGGGACCCGACAACGGGAATTCGGTTACCCTGGTAATCCTTGAATATAACCCTTTGAGGGTTGAGGTCTTGGCGGCGAATCGTCGGAACGAGCTGTTGGAGCGTCTTCCAGGACACCATCGAGAGGGATGATCCTGAGTCCACCTCCATCACACAAGGTTTGTTTTCGATAGCGACCTTCACTCTGATTTTCCCGGCATCTAGGGATGTAGCGTGGCCTATGGTAATTGTCTGGTGGGTCTCTTCCCGCCTGGTTTCTTCCCGCCTGGTGGAAGTGGTGGACGGTTTGTTTCTGTAGGAGTGGCTTCCCCATTGGTGATTCAGTTTGTCTCGGGGTGTGCCGATGAATCCTGAAGACTGGCATTCGGCCTGTCGGGGTTTGGAGTTGAGTTTTGTTTGCTTCTGCAAACCTTTGCGATGTGACCTCTTTTCCCATAACGCGGCAGAGTGCGTCGAGGAATTTACAGCTGGATCGTGGGTGATTCGCTCCACATCCTGCACAAGGTCGAAGTGAGCGTTGTGTGAACTGGTCTCGTTCTGTTCGGAGTCGGTTGACCTCTTCCTCATCACTTTCTGACGGGGATTCTAGGTCTTCATGGTGAGTCGATACCGGGTGTCTCTCTGAGCGAGGCGAGGTATCATTGGCGAGTTGACGTAGTGGTGCGCTGGTGCGGCGTATTCGGGCTGCCGACTTCTTGGTTGCCTCTGCTGCAGTGGCTTCTTTAAGGGCATCGGTGAGGCTGATGTCCCCCTTAGCCATGATTTTGTTCTGGATCGTGCAGTCTTCTAGGCCCAGAACTAGGCGGTCTCGGAGGGCTTCTTCTAAGTTAGAGAATCCGCAGAGGCCTCCAAGGTTGCGGAGGTCTGCGACGTAGTTGGCAATGCTTTCGCCTTTCCGCTGGACCCTCTGGTAATATTCGTGCCTTCTGACTAAGGTTGTACGGTGGGCACGTAGTGGGCCCGTAGCAAAGGCTCGAGGACGTCCCAGTCCATCGCTTTTACTGGCTGGCTTGGCAAGTGATTTTGCCATTTTAAACACAGTAGGCCCGCAGTGGGTTAGAAATACAGCTCTTTTTTTGCTGGCTGTTGCATCTTTCAAGTTGTTGGTCTCCAGAAACATCTGGAACCTATCCATGTATGACTCCCAGTCTTCGGTTTCTGGGTCGAATGGAGCGGGTGGTACGGCACCGCTGGCCATGTTGCCGTTGATAGTGCGTGTTCGACCACGTGCTCTGTTGGTTGCTCTGTAGATCAGTCAGCTCTTCGGTCTCCGCATCCCATCCTCGTCGCCAGTGTTAAGTTTGGAGAATAATGGAGACCAGACATCTGACCAGTGACTTCAACTCTTTAATAACAGTAGATAGAACAGAACAGAGCAAGGCTATGGGCAGCAGTAACCCTTTTATAGGGTTGGCTGCTACCTTATTAATCAATAATATGTGCAACAAGTTCAACTAATACCCAATAAGAAGTGTCCTAATATGGGCCAATCAGGGACTAGTTATGGACCAATCCTTGTTCGTTGTTTAAGGACCAATCAGGTGTGCAGGCTTTCAAAACCCACTTTGCATTTGGGCTTAGTTACTTTTTATTGATTCACAACAGAAACATTCTGGTGTTGCTTACAGAAACTGCCTCTCCATTAACCCTTATTACATTCTTGGCAGGACTAGACATCCTGTCTCAGGAATGTCTCTGGAGTTTTTTCCCCCTCCTTTGCTGGTACTTTACTTGTGTGGAAGCTTTTGTGATTCTTTGCAGCAAAAATTATCAACCTCTGGCTTTGCTCTACTTTTCAAACACGCCGCCACTGCTGCGTTCTAGGTGCTGGTCCTGCAGGTCCAACCTATTGAGCCCGCTGCACTGGAGGGACCTGCCCAACCAAGTCCGTGAGGAGCACTGCACCAAGTCAATGGGGTGAGTCTGAGAGAGGGAAAGAGAGAGAGAGAAAAGAAAGAGAGAGAGAAAGAGAGAAGAAAAGAAAGAGAAAAGGGAAAGAAAGAAAGGACAGACAAAGAAAGAGGGGGAGGGAGGGAGGGAGGGGGAGAGAGAGAGAGAGAGAGAATGACCTGATGTAGCAGATTGAAATGAGGCCTAGTTTAGACTTGAGGCCCTTTTCCACATTGAAACATCTTTGCCAGCATCTTTGCCAGCACATTGCAATATCTTTGGCTTCTATTAAAGGTTTTGTGGATGAAACATGGTCAAGACTATCAGGAAGCTCTCACATTTTGTTGAGGCTTTAAACAGGATCCATTGGACCAGACCTCCACCCTAAAAAATTACTTTTCCCCAATGTATTACAGTGCCAATTTTGAAGAAGGCAAAACGAAAATGTACTGGTAAATTACAAAGAGAACACACACACACTCCCTTCTAACCCTGCTGGAGCAGGTGATTGGACTAGAATAGATATCTCATTATCTTTCTCCTCCCTCCTTCTTTATTTCTTTTTCTTTCTGTCCCTTCCTTCCATCCTCCCCTCTTTCTTTGTCTGTCCCTTTTTCTTTCTTTCCCTTTTCTCTTTTTCTTCTTCTTTCTCTCTTTCTCTCTCTCTCTCTCCCTCTCTCAAGCTCACCCCATTGACTTGGTGCATCGCTCCGCTTGGACTTGCTTGGGCAGGTTCCTCCAATGCAGTGGGCTCAATGGGTGGACCTGCTGGGCCAGCACCTAGAACGCGGCAGTGGCAGTTTGAAAAGTAGAGCAAAGCCAGAGGTTGATAATTTTTGCTGCAAAGAATCACAAAAGCTTCTGGATTGTGCACAAGAAGGGACACACATGTCAATGCAATTCAGCAACATAAAATAAAGAAATACAAATAAAAACCAACAAGAATTGGCAAAGCATCTCTGATTAGATTCTATTCACTACTTGAATCTAATCAGAGATGCTTTGCCGATTTTAGTCCAATGACCTGCTCCAGCAGGGTTGGAAGGGAGTGTGTGTGTGTATGTGTGCATGGCTGTCAAAACTCCAAAAAGTAGTTCTGGGGAGGCCAGTCATAAATCAGAACACTTGCTAAACAACTGGCCATTAAGTGAGGACCACTTGTATTTGGTTTGCCAGTTAACTGGCCATGCCCACCCAGTCACATGATCACCAAACCACACCTACCAGGTTATGTGACCAGCAAGCCACGCCCAGCCAGCAAGCCACGCCAGCCAGTCTCATGATCAGCAATCACTTAAATGTGAACCACCCACGTGCAGCAGCAGCCAAAAAAACTAATATACTACTTAGTTGTATAAAAGAAGCATAGAATCACAATCACGTGAAGTATTAGTATTGTTTTATTAAGTCTTAATAAAGCCACACCTTACTGCACTAATACTGCATCTGATTTTGGTCACCACATTACAAAAAAGATTTTGTGAGGACCTGGGGCGTGGCACAAAGGCAACAGTCAGAAAATCAGTAGGGGAGGGCGGAGCTGGCGTCGTGAAGATACGGCATGCGATCTTGGTGGTCTGAGATTGCTGCCGATATCTTTGCTCCTGGACGGTCCTATCGGATCTAAACCGTCCTGAAGAGATGGTGAGAGTGAAGAGAGCATCCTGTCAATCCCAGGGACACCGCAAAGTCCCTGGTAGATCCAGGAGAAGCTCTTATTGCCAGTGGCAAAGAGGCAGCCATTAAAGCTGCTGAAGTTGGGACAGCTCCGAAACGGAAGAGAACAGAAAGAGAGAGTGTGCCTGTTTGGTGAGAACTTTTTCTTTATTCTAAGATCTGAAAGGACACCCTAAGGAAAAGAAAGAATCTGTAAAAGTTTTGACAGAAGTGATTAAGCGGCGATTTTAAACAGGAATGTCAAAGTAATGTTTTTTTTCTCATTGCTGGATTTTCTATACACAATCTTATATATTGAAACTGGACTGTTTTTTTCTTTTACCTCTATTTTTTTCCTCCTTTTTGATTTTGTAATATTTTAGGCTAGAGGTTCCCTTTTAGTTATTTCTTTTTTAAAAAATATCTTTTTCTTTTTTTTAATTAATTCTTATTATATCTTGCTTGGAAAAGGAGGGGGAAAGTGAGAGCAAAGAAACTTTGTAACACTGCCAACTAGAGGCTTGAAAATATTCTATTTCCCCTGTGACCAGACAAAGCTGAGAAAGAAAGAACTAAGACTTTTTTTCCAAGGACATTGCTGTTTGATAAGATAGAGGGAAGAGCATGGGAGAGTATTATTGCAGGTGCTCTTCTGGGTTTCTATCAACAGCTGGAGTCTGGTGTTGAAACCTAGGGGGAAAAATGGTGATAAGTTTTTGGAGAAGAGAGTTATAATATGAGCCTTGGATAATTAAACAAAGTGCAGTGTGCTCTTTTTACTTTTTCTAAGTTGTGCTATCCCTCCTCATCAGCTTTATTGTATTTCATTTTATCTTTTTATTTTTTCTTGTAATAACTATTTGGATTTTTGGCTTTGTTGGAGCTTGTCTTTGTTTTTGTTTTTTTCTTTGGAAGTTCAATCTCTACGTTTGCTTTTTATTTTAAAGGGAAAGCCTTAGTATTAATGTTTCCTTTTTTCTAAGGGAATAGCCTTTTTTTCTCCTTTCCTGGTATTTTTGTTTTTTCATCTACCTTTCTGGTTTATTTTTATGCACTCTTTTCTATTTGAGACCTCTCAATTGGATTAAGGTATTGAAGAACCTGAAGAATTTTTCCTTTTCCTTTTTCTTTCTTTCTTTTTTTTTCAAGCCCTTTTCTTCATCTAACTACTGATTGGATTAAGGTATACAAGAACCTGAAGAAATTTTGTCCTCCTTTTTTTTCTTTCCTTTTTTTTAATCATTATTATTTGGCTTCTTTTTTCTACTATTTTTATTTCGAACTATAATTGGTCATTTCACAATTGGATTAAGGTTTAGAAGAACCTGAAGATTTTGAATTGCTTAAAATGAGTAGGAAATTTACAGCTCCTGGTTCTTCAACTTCTACTTCTTCCTCTTCACCATCTAGAGGACAACATTCAATACAGACAATGTTAATGCAAGAAAAAGAACAAGAAAAAGTGACTCTGCAGATGATTATGCAAGGAATTCAAAATATTCAAGCAAGATCAGAGAATATTGAAAAGAGAATAGAGAACATTGAACAAAGAACAGAGCACATTGAACAAAGAATAGAGAACATTGAACAAAGAACAGGGAAAACCGATGAAAAAGTGGAGAACATCCAACAAATGATGTTGAAGTATGATGAGAGATTCCAAAAAATTGAAGAAGAAGGTAAACAAAGAGATAAGAAGATTGGAGATATTGATAATAGATTAACGGTGGTTGAACAAGATAAAAGTGGTATGTTGAGATGGGAGATGGATAGATCAGAATTTTATCTTAGATTCCAAAATGTAGAGGAAGAAAAAGGACAAAACTTAGCTGAGATAATGATAGAAATACCAGCTGAAGCTTTTTAAATTCCATTTTCAATTCTTTAACAGATAATGCCATTGTAGATTTTTTTTTTAAACAATCCAAATGTTTTTAGTCTTTCAAAAGATAGTTTGCAAAAGTCATCAAGCAATCAAAATCAACACAAACTGTTTCATTTAGCACTTTCTTCTTTTAATACTTTCTCTTCCTGGGGTAGAATTCAGTTACACAATTCCAAAGTAATTTTTTGAAGTCTTATTGCAATTTAGTCTCTGATCTTATAAGCTCCAAGCAGTCTCCTTCAGCAGACCTTAGTATAAATAATTTACCTCTCTCCCTTCCCACTTATAGCAAAAAGATTTTAATTTTTAAATTAAAATGTTTAGAAATCTAATGTCCCCTTGGCTTTAATTTTCAAAATTAGTTACCTTCTGTTGCCAAAGCAGGTATTTCCGATTTCCATCTGCTATCTCCGTAGGGAAGGAGAGTGAGAAGAAAAAAACTTTCCCTTTTCACTTTCATCCGCAGCTTTACGATCTTCTTGGGAAACAATGTATCACTTAGAAAGCCAAATTTCCAGGGTATTCAGATGTTGCTTGTTATCCCGGTTCAGCCAAAAACTTTCACTTTCTCAACTTCCTCCTGCACAAACTTGTCCGGCTGAGAGGTTCTTTGTTGACCGCCGCTCCACCATTGCTGACCGCCGCTCCACCGCCTTGGGAAAAGGGAGTTAAGCCAGCTGGGGAAGGAGGTTGCGATGCCCCCAGACCCCTGCCTGGATCTCCCCTATCTTCAGTTATCCCTACAGGATAACTATAGCCTCCAAATCCAACTGGATCGGAGGCACTTCGGCGGTGAGTGCAGCAGGGATTGCACACAATTGCGGATTCCTGCCGCCACCGAAGCCTGACAAACCGGAACTTTGTATGGAAATGTGATAATTTGGAATTATGTTGTACTTAAACAAGATGTTCTATTTATTTTGTTAAAACTCAATAAGCAGTTTTTAGAAAAGATGTTTTATGTTCTTACGTTTTATGTTTTGTTTGTTTGTGTATTGTTTTTGAAAGTTAATAAAATTTGTTTAAAAAAAAAAGAAAGAAATACTGGCTGAAGCTTTGGAAATAACTCAAGAGAAGATGATGGATGGAATAGATGAGGTTTATCGAGTTTTCACAAGATATGCAATGAGAAATAGCTTACCAAGAGAAGTTCACATTAGATTTACAAAGAAAGCCATTAAAACGCAAATATTGCAAGTGGCAAAAGAGAAAACATTGAAATACAAAGACAAGGAGATTGTGGTCTTGAAACAAATACCCAGAAGAGTGAGAGAGATGAGAAGAGAATACCGATTCCTGACTAAAATGCTACTTTAAAAAGAGGTGAATTATAGATGGCTGATTCCAGAAGGTTTAATGTTCACATGGCAAGAACAGAGACATAGAATTGACTCAATTGAGAAAGCGGAATTATTTTATACAGAATTTTTTGGAGGGAAAGAGGAAGAGGCAGAAAAAGAGATCTCACTAATTGAATTCCAAGAGGATTGCCAAATGGTGATTGAAAAAGAAGAAGGTGCAGTAGGTGGAAAGGTGGAAGCCAAAGAACAATGTGAACTAAGATCTACGAGAGCTGCTAAACTTAACTACAAAATATAACCATGGAAGAGAAAAAACTGATTACAATTAATATAAATGGACTTAACTCAGCCGTTAAAAGAAGGAAAACCTTTCATAAATTAGAGAAATTAAAATTTGATATAATTTGTCTACAAGAAGTACATATTAAAAAACAATATGGACAATTGTTGATACAGCCAAAACTAGGGAAAATATTTACTTCCTTGACACAATGTAAGAAAAGAGGAGTGGTTTTATATATTAAAGAGACCATCCCAGCAAAATTGATTTATACCAATGATGATGGAAGAATACTAATGGTAGAAATAATGGACAATAATATGAAAACACTCCTGATTGCAATCTATGCCCCGAATGACAAACAAGAAGAATTCTATAAAAAAATTACATATGAAAATAATTGAACTGGACTATGCTAATATAGTTATGATGGGAAATTTTAATGGAATTGTAGACAATAAATTGGACTATACAGCACAGAAAACAATAAAGCAAAACAGAAAGACTCTCCCTAAATCTTTTTTAAAAATGGTAGATGAAATAAACTTAAAAGATACATGGAGAGAAAGAAATGCTAAAACTAAACAATACACCTTCTATTCAAATAGACACTTATCATGGTCCAGAATAGATATGATATGGATGTCAACAGAATTAATAAGTAATATTCAAGAAATAAATATTGAAACAAGTACTTGGGCAGATCACAATCCAATGACAATTAAATGGAAAGGACAAAAAAGAAGATCTAGATGGACGTTAATACTATTTTAAAGGAAGAAGACTTCACACAGTGGATGGAGAAAGAATTGGCTTTTTTCTTTAGAGAAAACAAAAAAGAAGATACATCAATTCAGAATGTATGGGATACAATGAAGGCATATGTTAGAGGCTTGATAATAGACTATACAAGGAAAAGGAATACTATGAAAAGATTAGCCTCTAAGGCTTTAGAGGATGAGTATAAAAGACTTGAAAAAGAGCTACAGAAAATGCCACAGAAAAAGGACATCAAGCTAAAAATGGATATAATTAAACATAAAATGAGTCTAACAGAAAAAGAAGAATTAGCACAGAAAATTAGAGGTGCTAAACAGAACTACTTTGAAGATGCAAATAAACCAGGCAGATGGTTAGCATACAAACTGAGAAAGGAGAAAGAATCAAGGAAAATATTGCAATTAACAGATGACCAAGGCCAAGTTTGCTATGGTAGTAAAGAGAAGAAGGAAATCATTCGAGACTTCTATGGGAAACTATATATGCAAGAGAATATTGATGAGGAAAGAGTTAAACAGTACTTAGAGAATGCTAATTTACCTCAGATACGTAAAGAGATTGAAACAATGTTAGAAAGCAATATAACGATGATGGAATTAACTGAAGCACTCAAGAAGCAAAATAACGGAAAGGCACCAGGCCCAGATGGATTTCCGGCAGAATTTTACAAAACATTACAAGAATCGTTGAATCTTCCATTGCTAGAAGTTATGAATGAAGTTATGTTAAAGAAGAGGATACCTAAATCATGGTCAGAAGCTTATATCACACTTGTTCCAAAAGAGGAGACCGATCCATTACAAATCAAGAACTACAGACCTATCTCCCTACTAAACGCAGATTATAAGATATTTTCTTCAATATTGGCAGAAAGACTTAAAAAATATTTAAATAATTTTATCCATCCTGACCAAAATGGATTTCTGCCAAAGAGACAAATCAAAGACAATATGAGAGTAATCTTGGACACTTTGGAATACTATGAGGCACATCCTGAAAAACAAATGGCTTTGATATTTCTAGATGCACAGAAGGCATTTGATAATGTGAATTGGCGATTCATGTTATTACTGCTCGAACAGATGAGCTTTGCTAGAAAATTTATTCAGGCAATAGAAGCTATATATCATAAGCAGATGGCAAAGGTAATGATAGAGGGAGAACTGACAGAATCTATCGATATAAGAAAAGATACAAGACAAGGGTGCCCACTATCACCTTTGTTGTTTGTGTTAACTTTGGAAGTGCTAAACAGAAATATTAGAGATGAAAAGAATATAAAAGGAATGAAAATCAAAAAGGAAGAATTTAAGCTGCAAGCATTTGCAGATTATCTAGTTTTCATCTTAGAAGACCCTCTAGAAACAGCACCAAAATTGATAGAAAAGATAGAGACATGTGGAAAGGTGGCTGGTTTGAAAATAAATAAAGATAAGACAAAGATCTTGACAAAGAATATGCTATTAAGACAAAAGGAAGAACTGGCAGACCTATTGAAAATTCAGGTCATGAATAAGATCAAGTCCTTTGACAGCAAGATGTAGTACATTAAAAGAGAATAATTATATCAAACTTAAACAGCAGATAGCGCTAGATCTGGCGAAATGGGAAATTTACAACTGTCACTAATAGGGAGAATTTCAACAATCAAGATGAATATATTACCCAGAATTTTATATTTGTTTCAAACAATTCCAATTAGGCTTGGAAAAGACTATTTTGAAGACTTAAATAAAATTGTCTTGAAGTATATATGGCAACGTAAGAAAGCGAGAATAAAGTTAAAACTTTTGCAAGATGCTAGAATAAGAGGAGGATTTGGTTTGCCTAATTGGGAATTGTACTATCAAGCTACAAATCTGATGTGGGTTAAGGAATGGATAACACTAAGAAATACTAGATTGTTGACATTAGAAAGACATGATTTGTTGTTGGGGTGGCATGCTTTTTTATGGTATAAAGGAACTAAAACACAGGGGTATTTTAGAAGACATTATATATGGGAGTCTCTGTGGTTAAACTGGGAGAAGATTAAAAGACAATGTTATTTGAAAATTCCAGTCTGGCTATCGACTATTGAAGCATTTTTTTATCCTATAATATACAAAAAGGAACAAACAGTTAGATATGGTGAAATATTGAATGAAAAGGGTGAACTCAAATCTATACAAAAACTAGAGGAACAAGGTATAAAGATGAATTGGTTTTCATATGCGCAAATACATTCAAGGTATGATAAAGATTCTAAAATGGAAAGTTTCTATGATAAATTGACTGATTTAGATAAGATTTTGACAGGTACTGATGAAAAGGTGATTAAAAAATCGTATGGATATTTATTAGAAATTAAATTAGAAGAAGAACAAGTTAAAGAAACTATGATTGCTTGGTGGAAGAATTTTGGATATGGGATCGATTTAGAGAAATGGCAAAAATTGTGGTCTCAAAATTATAAAATGACAATGTCAACAGCATATAAAGAAAATTTGTATCAGATGTTTTACAGGTAGCATTTCCCCCCGACAAGAATAGCAAGAATGTTCAAGAATAAATCCGAAAAATGTTGGAAATGTCATCAGACACCCGGCTCATATTACCATATGTGGTGGACTTGTGCGGATGCTAAAAAATACTGGACTAAAATCCACATGTGGTTGGAAAAAAATGACAAAAAAACATATAGACTTGAAACCAGAGATATTTTTATTGGGAATTTTACCTGAAATATATAGTAAAGACTTGAAATACCTGATTGTAAATGTATTAACAGCGGCTAGGATTGTATTTGCTAAAAACTGGAAAAATGAGAAAATACCATCACAGGAGGAAATCCTTAAGAAAATATTGGAATGTGCTGAAATGAGTAGAGTGACATTTGAAATTAGAGAACAAGAGGATAAACAATTTTATAAAATTTGGGATCTATTCTATCAATGGTTAGACAATAAAATACAGTAATGAAATATGTAGACTCTTAGAAAATAATAAATATACAAAAGATGTACTTCTTTCTTATTATATCTACAAAATGATTTTAGGATAGATTTGGGATGATAATATGGACTGTTATAAAACAAACTAAGTAAATTATGATTATCTTGTAAAACATGAATGATTAAAAGTATAGTCAAATGATTGATTAATAATGATACTAAGGTATTTAATTTTTGATTGAAAATATGAGATTATATGCAATGTAATTGTAATTGAAGACTAAGAAATGGAAGCACAAAACAATGTGTAAACCAATGTTTTGTTTGTTTATGTTTGTTTTTAAAAACCAATAAAAATTTATTAAAAAAAAAAAAAGAAAATCAGTAGGAGTCCCTTTATTAGCTCCAACTTTGTCCCCAATGTCCTGGTTATCTTCTAGGCTGGAGAAAAACTCTCCCAGAAACCGCCTTTGGCTGCAGAGAATCAAGTCCAAAACATGGTCAACAAAAACTCTAACTATAAGTCTAATCAAGGCAAAATGAGTCATTAGTCTGGCAGGGCAAGAGAAGGAATTCCAGACGTGAAGGAATGGCAGTAATTCAACATGGTTGGGAGGATGCCAGAAACACAGATAACTAAAGTCAGCACAAAGTCAGCTCACGTTTGTTCCCAGCAGACATGGCACCTAGTTTGTATCTTTTAAACTCTCATTCCTAGGTGTGGCTAATGAAGGGAATCAGGGCCCTTTCCTCCCCCATAAGCCATGCAACCCATGTTGCTCTCTTCCCAGTTCCTCCCTGAATTTCCTAGGTTGAAGAGGGGGTGGGCCTGGGTCTTCCTCTGAACTCCCTCTCTCGTGTTCTACCTCTCCCCTGCTCTGCCTAGCCATACTTTGCCCTTCCCCAGTTTCTTCCACAGCCAATGGAGCCACACTCCCACTCCCTATCAACTGTTCATCTTCATCCTCGATTCAGACTCCGACAGGGGCATGATAGATGTTGAGACTTTGGAATAAGTACAAAGACCAACTACTAAGATTATTAAACACCTGGAGGCCTAAAATATGATATGGACGAATGTGGAAATAGAGCAAAATATAAAGGAAGTAGAAATAGAAATAAATACATGGGCAGACCACAATTCCATTAAAGTAAGTTGGAAAGGATTAAAAAAGAAAAAAAGATGGATGTTGAATCAGGAAATCCTAAAAGAAAAAGAATAGAAAAAAAGAGAAGATAAATCCAGCAATTGAAAGATGCTGCTGGTATATTACAACATCAGATGGAAAAGAAAAAACGTATTGTCAAAACTTTCTTTGAGGAACTATATAGGTGGGAGGATATAATAGAAGAGAACATCCAACAGTATTTAAAAGGGAAAGGGCTAGCTACAAGCCCAGAAGAAAGTAAGGAAAATGGTGAATAAGGAAATAACGTTAAGGGAACTGCAGGAGGCAATCCAGAAACAGAAAAATAATAAGACTCCAGGACCAGACGGTCTCCCGGAAGAATTATATAAAACACTTCAAGAAATGTTAGAAACACATCTATTAGAACTATACAATGAAGCCCTAGTGACAGTGAAACTACCCAAATCGTGGGAAGAAACATATATAACATTAATCCTAAAAGAAGATTCAGACCACCAGCAAATTCAAAATTATAGGGCCATATCATTACTGAATGTTGACTATAAGATACTTATGGCAGAAAGGCTTAAAGGAATATTAAACAAAATTATACATACTGATCAGAATGGATTTCTGCTGAATAGACAAATTAAAAACAATACTAGAATGGTAATAAATGTACTAGAATATTACGAGACACACCCTGGAAAGCAAGAGGTACTGGTGTTCCTGGACGCACAAAAAGCGTTCAATAATGTTAATTGGCAGTTTATTATAAAACAACTAAAAGACCTGGATTTTGGTGATAAATTTACTAGGATGATTTCAGCAATCTATTTGACTCAGAACGCCAGTGTGTTTTTAAATCGAGGTAAAACAGAAATATTTAAGATAAATAAAGAAGTTAAACAAGAATGTCCATTGCCACCCCTACTCTTTATTCTCACATTAGAAAATTTATTGATGAACATTAGAATAAATAAAGAAATTAAAGGGGTTACAATTAGAAAAGAAGAATGTAAAGTACAAGCATTCACTGATGATATAGTATTTTTTTAGAGGAACCGGAGGAAATGGGAATGACCCTAATAAGAGAAAATGAAGAACTCAGTAATGTTGTGGGATTTAAAATAAATAAAAATAAAATGAAGGTATTAATTAAGAATATGACGGATAAGCAAAAAAAAAGGAATCAGAAGGAAATTGGGAATGCAAATTGTTAAAAAAGTAAAATACCTTGGTATCTGGCTAACCTCAAGGTGTTCATCAATTAAAGAAAATAATTACAATAAATTAATAACACAAATAAAAGAAGAATTGGAAATATGGAGGAAACTTCAAATGTCATTAATGGGAAGAATTGTGGCAGTCAAAATGTCTATATTACCAAAAATGCTATATCTATTCCAAACCATACTGGTAAAATTAGATAAAAATTTTTTGGGGAATTGGATAAAACAATAACTAATTTTTTCTGGGCTGAGAAAAAAAGCTAGAATTAAAATGAAACTGTTGCAGGACAGGAGAGAAAGGGGTAGCTTTGGACTCCCAGATTGGGAAATGTACTACCAGGCAGCAGCCACGGTATAGATAAAAGATTGGATTAACTTAGAAAATAAAAGAATATTATTAATAGAAGGACATGATTTGCAAAGAGGGTGGCATAGTTTTCTATGGAACGGAAAAAATAAACAACATGCTTACTTCCAGAGGCACCAAATTAGAGACGCATTAATTCAAATATGGAATAAAATCAAGAAAAATCACTATGTTAAAATACCATGCTGGCTGTCAACGATGGAGGGATTAATTTATCCAAATGCAATGGAATTGGCAAAAATGAGGAACTAAAAAGATCTGCTAGATGAACAAGGAAGATTAAAAACTATACAGGAGTTACAACAACAAAATATGGTTGCCATATATGCAAGTACAGGCAAGGTATAAAAAAGATAACGATGAATACGGATTTTATTTGGATAAGCAACAATTGGACAAAATCCTACAAGGAACAGAAAAAAAGATGATATCTAAATTATACAACTTTCTTTTAAATTTTAAAATGGAAGAAGACGTAGTTAAGGAAACATTGGTAGCATGGGCAAAAAATGTGGGGCATAATATAGAATTTGAAAACTGGGAGAGAATGTGGGGGATAAATTATAAATTAACATTGTCTACAGCAGCGGTTGCCAACCAGTGGGCCACGAGAAAATTTTGCTGGGTCGCAGAGAAATCTTACCCCCAGAGCACCCCCACAAAGCAATTAATCCAGACTGCGCAGAAACACAAGGCGCCGCCACCCACGTGGCCCGCAGGAACCCTCCCCACCCACTCACTTCTTACCAGGCAAACTTGCCTGCTAAATTGCTATTTTTCCTTTTTCCGACCATCATCTGTTCTGCTGTGCGGGGAGATTTAGATTAGCTAGAAAGCAGGAAATGGTTGAATTTCTTGCTTTCTAGCTAATCTTTACACTTCGGCTCTGCTTTTAAGCATAGCCGAACCTCCCTTAGGACTGAAGGTTCTATTATTCAGTGTAGACTCACGGCAAGCAAATTTTATGTGACAGACTCAGGTAGCCAGTGGCAGATAGATAGATCACTGAATGATTCTGTGAGCAACTCAATCTGCCTTCCTGCTTTGTCTGATTTTGGGTAAAAGTTGTTCTTTTTTAATAAAAAATAATCAATATTTACATACATGGTATGTTGTGAGTTAATTTTGTGAGCTTGCTTGCTCGCAAATTTTATGAGTTTGCTTGCAAGCAAATTTTATGTGACAGACTGAGCTAGCCGATGGCAGATAGATAGATCTCTGAATTAATCTGTGTGTAAGGCATTCAGAAAGTATCCATGATATCAATCACTCCGAGACATTTCTATCCAATTGTTTTATTTAGAAACAGATCTGGCATGTCAAAGGCAATTTCCCAAGTGAAATTATTTTTGTGCATTACACAGAATCCACCTTCTCTCCTCCCTTCTCTCCTCCCACTTCTACACTTCATAAATCATGAGAAACAATTAACTGCCACTGGAATTTCTTAATACGACATACAGAATAACCTTGAACTTTTCAACTCCTCCAACTCTCTTTAAAAAGTGTGGCAGCTGAATTTTAAAGCTGACACTGTGATCCTGTGAGCAACTCAATCTGCCTGCCTGCTTTGTCTGATTTTGGGTAAAAGTTGCTCTTTTTTAATAAAAAATTCAGTATTTACATACATGGTGTGTTGTGAGTTAATTTTATGAGTTTGCTTGCAAGCAAATTTTGTGACAGACTGAGCTAGCCAATGGCAGATAGATAGATCTCTGAATGAATCTGTGATTATGTGAGCAATTCAATCTGCCTGCCTGCTTTGCCTGATTTTGGGTAAAAGTTGCTCTTTTTTATAAAAAATTCAATATTTATATAAATATTTATAATATTTACATACAAGCCATGCCCAGCCAGCCACACCCACAAATTAGGCCATGCCCACAGAACCAGTTAGTGGTCCCTGGGATTTAAAATTATGAGTTTGGTGGTCCCTGAGGTCCAAAAGGTTGGCGTCCCCTGGTCTACAGCGTATAGAGAAAACATGTACAAGATATTTTACAGATGGCACCTACCCCCTGCAAGGTTAGCAAAAATGTTCGCAAATCAAAACCCAGAATATTGGAAGTGTAAGAAAGAAAGAGGCACATACTTTCATATCTGGTGGACCTGCCCAGAAGTTAAAAAATATTGGAATAAAATTCAATTATGGCTAGAAGAAATAATAAAACAAAAGATTGAATTTCAACCAGAATTATTTTTATTAGGTATAATAAAAGGGAAATATAGTATAAATGAGAGATATATAATGCTGCACATAATAATTGCTGCTAGGATCTCATATGCACAATCTTGGAAACAGGGAAATGTACCATCAGAGGCAGCAGTCATAAAGAAAATACTAGAGTGTGCAGAAATGGACAGGCTGACTCTAAAACTAAAAGATAAAGAGAAATTGACATACTATACAGTCTGGGACGTCTGGTATGCATGGCTTAAGAATAGGACAGAAAAAAAATAATGTTGTAATTAAGTAAAGAATAGGAAACTATATATATTGAATGTAGAATAAATGGAATATATGATGAAAATACATGATATAAATATGGAATATAAGAATAAGGAAAATAATATGTAATGGTAATGTAATAAGATATTATGTATAGAAATAAGATTAGGAAATGTAAATGATGTCTTGACGTTGATATAATTGTGTGTATAATTTTATTTTATAAAATTATAAAATATTTTTTTAAAATTATTTTAAAATTTTTGAAAATTGAATAAAGTTTATTAAAAAAATAAAAGTTAAAAAAGAAAAATGCCAAATAGTGGTACCATGAATTGAATTCTTGGGTTACCTTATTGACACCTCAGTGTTGCACCTCACTAAGGAAAAAGTCAGAGTCATACAAGAAGCTCCTACTCCCAGAAATAAAATGGAGCTACAGGTATTTTTGGGGCTATTAAAGTTTTATAGCATTTTTCTACCACAGAAGGCAACGGTGGCCAAACCACTGTACCAGCTTCTGGATAAAAAGGCATCATGGACCTAGGGTTAGGAGGAAGCTGCTGCATTTACACCATAAAGGACCTGCTGTCATCTGAAAGTGTTTTAATACAATTCAATGAAATTCTCCCAGTAATCCTCACAAGCAATGCATCCCCATTTGGTGCTGGAGCTTTCTCATCCACCAAATGCCAAATGGAGTCAAGGCACCAATTGCTTTTTATTCGAGAACATTGTCGGCTGCTGAACAAAGAGGTGCTGGCTGCAGTTGCTGGTGTAAAGCTATTCCACAAATACCTCTATGGCAGACAGTTTGAATTAGTGACAGACCACAAACCATTCCTGGGCCTGAGACCACCCAACACCGAACATTTTGCAATAGCTCAATGTTTCAACTAAGCAGAGGAGGAAAAATGGTTAAAGTGAACAGAAAAATCGCAGCCCCCTTTCCTGCTTCTCTCTCTCCCTCCTTTCAGTAAATCACACACATTTTTTCATGAATTTCTCTCCCACATCCTCCATGGGACCTTTATTATTTCTTTTCCTTGCAAACACTTGCTATTGCTTTTCCACTTACTTCACAACAGTAACAAAACCTGCAACTTACTGTTTCTTTGTAAGAAAGGGAATCAAAGTACTAGCCTCTTTCAGTCAGCAGTGGGGTTAACACACAGCATTAACACAACTTTTTTACCATCAACATACTCACACATTTGTACTGCAATCAGGCTGCTTGCAGAAACAATTTCATATACAAAAATTTCATTTCATGCTTTCTCCAGGCAAACTCATCATTATAATTATTTCATGGAGCTTTTCACAAGCCAATGAGCTCCATTTTCCAAACCTTTTAAAATAACTTGTATTGTTATTAGAGGGTCTCATCCTCTCTCCAGGTGTTGGAAATGACTGCATACAATGGTGAGATTCAGCCGGTTCATACTAGTTTGGGCAAACTGGTAGCAGCTATCTTTCTGAGCAGCCTTTTGTTTTTCCCTCCTTATGGGGTTAATCCTGTCATAAAGGCAGGAAGGGGGTGTTCTGGTATGCTGGTGTGTGTTATTTCTAGCCTAATCCTCATCTTTATTATTGCCCTGCTTAAGTGTTTTCTGAAACTGCCTCTGGGTTAAGCCTTGTTACATTGTAACGATTAATAATTCTTGGCAGTAAACCCAGACTTTCTATACCTTGAGTGGCTTCTCTGGAGATTTTTTCTCCCCCTTTGCTCATAGTTTTATTCTGGGGCTTGGAAGGAGGGACTGGTTGGATTAAGAGCTATTTACATAAGGGTTGGCATAGCCATAGAAGAAATAGCTGAGAGGCAGGATGCAAGCTTGGACTGTTTGATTTTTTTTTACTGCCTTTCTGGGGGCATGTGATCTTTCCTTAAATCTGGATCATTTCCTTAGTGAGGTGAGTGAGTGATCATTTCTGGTGAGGTGAGTGAGGCCAGCTCTTATCTTTAAGTGGTGCAAATGGATCTAAGAATTGCTTCTCCTGGGTGGGAAAGGGTGCTTTTGTCAGTTCACTGAGCACAGGAGTCTCTTGTCTATGGGGATTCTTCAGTCATCCAGGTCATGGTTGTCCCAAAGATGCTTTTTTCAAGAGGCAACTGGGCTCTCTTGGTTTCCAGAAAGTCCACTTGCCTCTTGAAAAAGCAACTTTGGGACAACCACGACCTTGCATTGCTTTGGAGTGGCCAAGGCACCTGATTGCTCACTGATGGAGCCTCTTTCCAATTTGTTTTATTTTTCTCTCATGATAATAAGGCTTAGTAACATGGCACTATCTGTAGAAAGTTAGCACCCACCCGTGAATGAAATTTTTTGAGAAATATTAAAAAGGAAGAATACATTTCCCTGGATGAGAAATGGAGAAACATGTTTTCTCAGAGGCAGAAAGCAGCACCATCTTCTTTAATAGCCCATAGCAGATGTTAGCACTTAATAGATAAAGAGATAGATAGCTCTATTCATAGGCAAAAAATCCCTTCAGCGAGGTCTGAATGGCAGAATGGAATTAGCACTCACTTAAGATCCTGAACAGGAGGAAAGACATTAAGACACAATAGGAATTGCTCAGTGCCCTTTCAGGACACAAGCCTCTTAATTACATTATCTCAGAGATTCCAAACTTCAATCAAACTTCTCAGACAACCTACAGAGCCAGTTACATGGCCCCTTGGGAGTCTGACAACAGCCAATAGAATATATGTTCTTGCACATGAACAGGAAGTTTAAGTTCAAAGCCCAAGAGAAGGTATTTCACTCTCAACTCCATTTGGTCAGCTGTAGCAGAACCATCCATGTGGTTCATCATCAAACCATCTTTCCAATCAGCCTCCATGTTTCCAGTGTCTTTCTCCAGCTTGGAATTGAACCAGATGGATATTTCTTCCAACACAGGCTTTAAGTTTATTTAAATATCTGTGGCATGTATTAATTGTATTGTGATCTTGACAAGCTTGGGAGGGCAGAGACTTGAACCTGGGTTCCCTATATACTTTGTTAATTTGTCTCTTTAGCTTGGCATTTTGTAGCCCAAGTATGTCCACCCACTTTCTGGAGAATTTAAATGACCTCTCTTCTAAAGGGTTTCACTTTTTGAACAAGAGTTGAATGTATTTTAACTATTTCAATTCCTCAAAGTGCTCTGGCACCTTGCCTGAATTGTAACTCTGGGTTGCAGGTATTGCTGATGAAAAGGAAGGTATTTGGACAGAATTATTTAGGTTTCCATGATGGCTGTGACTGTCATTGATCTTCAGTGTGTATTCCCCCTATCTAATCTAATGATTGGTATTTAGGGCAGCTTTTTGCAAACAAAGCTTTTTGTATTTTTGTACAGGTAATCCTTGACTTACAACAGTTCATTCAACCATTTCCTGCTTTCTAGCTAATCTAAATCTCCCCGCACAGCAGAACAGATGATGGTCGGAAAAAGGAAAAATAGCAATTTAGCAGGCAAGTTTGTCTGATAAGAAGTGAGTGGGTGGGGAGGGTTCCTGCGGGCCATGTGGGTGGCAGCGCCTTGTGTTTCTGCGCAGCCTGGATTAATTGCTTTGTGGGGGTGCTCTGGGGGTAAGATTTCTCTGCGGCCCACCAAAATTTTCTCATGGCCCACCGGTGGGCCGCGGCCCACCGGTTGGTGACCGCTGCTGTAGACCAAAATTTTCTCGTGGCCCTGGCCCACCAGTTGATGACCGCTGGTCTGTGAATGTTCAGAGGATCCCATCTCCTCTCCAAGAGAATATCTCCTTCCCTCCCCACCAGGTCCCATTTTCTTGCTCTGGCATGTTATCTGCCCTGTTTCCCATACTAGAGATCACCATCTTTCCTCCATTTAACCAAACCACCTGCTTTGCCCTTTAGGCTCTGCACCTACTTCGTACTCAAAGTATGTCCCACACATCCCGTCAACCTGATCTCAAAACAACATAGTGCCTAACTAAGCCAAGGCAATACTTAAGTCCACTTTTCTTACCTTGGTCTGTGCACACTTGGTCTGTGCCTGGTTGCAGTGCTTCAGTGCTCACTGTTATAATCCCCAGGATTATGATTGTTTATGATTGTTTTCTCTTAACCTCTGTACCAGATTTCACAAGCACAGAGGACTCACCAACCACTCACAAAGTAGGGCTCATTGTCTGGTTTTGAAATAAACAATCACCAGCCAAAACTTCCAAGAGAAAACAATGGTAATATTATTCTTCACTTTGCTGTGAGTGTGGACCACTCACATGTAGGTACTGTGGAGATACCGTAAATCATCAATACATTAGCCTTATATTCTCTATTGCCATTACAAGTTTATCTCCCACCTTTTCTTCATTGGCTTGATAATAATGTCACTACATATCTGAAGTGTCTGAAATGAATAAATTATCTCTGTCCCATTACATGTCCCACTACTTTAATTCTATCTCCCCTTGCTCTTATTTCCAAATTACCTTTTATGGTTCTAGTTTCTAGGGGTTATCTCTAGAATAACTATCAGATCAGTAAATTCTGGTTAAGGTCAGTTTCTAACATAGTAGACACCTCTGATCCTAGCTCCAACATACAATTCTCAAGCTTCAGCCTAGCTCATGAGATTAGAAACATATACAATGTATTTTCTTTATAGGTTAGTATGTCTTCTTACAATTCTGTAAAAACAATATACGTAGGAAGTTCAAGTGCAAAATCCAAGAGAAGATATAAATTATTTATTTATTTATTTATTTGATTTGATTTGATTTGATTTGTATTGCCACCTATTCGCCCATGGTGACTCAAGATGGCTTGCACAATGTAAAATCATATTTAAAACAAAAAATAAAAACAATAAGAACTAACAAAAAGAATCAAATAAATTAGTAAAGTACAATAGAACAAAATTTGAGGGGAAAAAACAAAACAAAAAAAAAACCTAACTCCCACCCCTCACCCCAATGACAGCAGGTCACACTAGCCATTTGATGGGTTCCACCCCTCTCTGGGTTCCCCAGGCCCGCTGGCAAAACCAGGTCTTCAGTGCCTTTCGGAATAGTATTAATGATGGGGCCATTCTAATCTCTGGGGGAATGATGTTCCAGAGAGATGCAGCCACCACAGAGAAGGCCCTTCTTCTAGGTCCCACCAGGTGTATTTCCCTCAGGGGTGGAACCTGCAGCATTCCCTGCCTCCTCACTCTCATGGGTCGGGTAGATGTCATTGGCAAGAGATGTTTCCTCAGATAGCCCAGACCCAAGCCATGAAGGGCTTTAAAGGTGACAACCAGCACCTTGAATTGCACACGGAAGCAAATTGGCAGCCAATGCAGCTCCTGCAGGAGAGGTGATACATGTGCACACTGTGGTCTGCATAAAACCATGCGGGCTGCTGCATTTTGCACCAACTGGAGCTTCTGGATGCTCTTCAAGGGCAGCCTCATGTAGAGCGCGTTGCAATAATCAAGACGGGAAGTGACCAGGGCATGAGTGACTGCTGATCCAGAAAAGGGTGTAACTGGTGCACAACCTGCAGTTGCGCAAAGGCCCTCCCGGCCACGACCACCACCTGCTCTTCGAACAGGAATCGTGAGTTCAGGAGAACCCCCAGATTACGTACAGGGTCTGTTTGGGGTAGTGCCACCCCATCCAAGACTAAAGGTGGTAATTCTCCCTGAACCAACGAACCCCAGACCCAGAGCCACTTGGTCTTGCATGGGTTTAGTTTCAACCTGTTGCTCCCCATCCAGCCCCTAACAGCCTCCAGGCATTGCGAGAGGGAGGACACAGCAACACTTAACTCACCATGTGACAAGACATACAGCTGAGTATCATCAGCATATTGGTCCTCAGTCCATGGTGACGGATTATCTCACCCAGTGGCTTCATATAAATGTTGAACAGGAGCGGACAGAGTATCGAGCCCTGCAGAACCCCGTAAAGAAGTGGGAGAGGGTTGGATCTCTCCCCTCCTATCAACACTGACTGAGAGCGGCTGCAGAGGAAGGAAGTGAACCAAGACAGCACAAGGCCTCCCACTCCCATCCCCTGAAGCCGTCTCAGGAGAATCCCTTGATCAATGGTATCAAAAGCCGCCGAGAGGTCAAGTAGAGCAAGGATGGATGAACTACCCCATCCCGCTCCCACCAGAGATCATCCAAAAGTGCAACCAATGCTGTTTCTGTCCCAAATCCAGGCCTGGATCCTGTAGGGGTTGAGATAATCAGTTTCATCCAGAAACCTCTGGAGCTGCTGCACGGCCACCTTCTCAACAACCTTCCCCAAAAAAGGAAGATTGGAGATAGGTTGGAAATTATCCAACCGGGTGGAGTCCAGCGATGGCTTCTTAAGAAGAGGGCGGACCACAGCATCCTTAAATTGCTGGGGCACCGTCCCCTCCTGTAGAGAAGCATTAATCACTGCCAGAGTCCACCCCACCCGCCTGTCACCTCCTGGGAAGCTTTCACAAGCCAGGAGGGACATGGGTTTAAAATACAGGTGCTCGTGCGCATACTCCCTAGGATCTTGTCTACTTCCTCAGGAGCAACAGGGTCAAACCGTTCCCAGATAACAGGGCAAGAACCTGCCATAGAAGTTTCCACTGGATCAGCAACCACGCCAGCATCTAACTCGGAACGAAGTCAAGAGATTTTGTCTTCCAGAAAATCCGCAAATTCCTCAGCGCGCCCCTTCAGGTGGACCTCTATCTCCTCCTTCCCTAAGAGGAGAAGGCTCACTTTAAAGAGGGTCTGAATACCCTCCACTCTCAACTCCATGTGGTTAACTGCCCAGAATCACACATGCTTGGTGCTTCATCAATAATGGACTCTCTTTCCAATCAGCCTCCAGCCTGTTTTTCTCCAGTGCCTTTCTCCCAGCTTGGAACTGGATCTGGATATTTCTTCTAACAACAGATTTTGCTTCACTTATATGTGGTTAATTAAGTATGAATATTGCAAATAAAAATAATGTATGCTTGTATAATTACGGTATATGATATTTAATAGTTGCAAATTATATAATGCAAACTTCCAGGCCTGAAGGGCTTTCAATATGTGTGGGCCTTCAACTCTCCCATTCCTGAAGTGGAATGGTCATATTATTAGCATTTTATTGTCTGTTCTGAAAAGAATGTCTACTTTACGGAATTGGTTTAAGAATTAATACTTTGATCCTCGCCTCCTCAAAGCAAGCTTTTTCAGCATGAACCCTTTCAATTCTCACCACCACTTTTTAACATTTTGGAAAATCATTACATCTAGCTTTTTCATAAAGTATTTGTGATTCAAAACTCCTTTGCCTTAAATTTTAAATTCTACCCTAATTGTATTCGGATAATATAGTTAATATGGTTCATTAGTGATTTTGTTATCGACCATTGACCTTATTAATAAACTTAAGTACATTGTATCTTTTTAATCTTTTGCAAATAAAGTTCGTTTAAAAATAAATAAATAAACTTAAGTACGAAACCTGGAGTCTCGCACAGTTGGTGTTAGTAGTGGAAGTTCGTCCTCTTTTGAGCAACGAAGACCCCAAAATGTAGGTTGTGGGAAAAGCAGTTGGCAAAAGCGGACTAAATAGGTTCCTTCCGAGGACAGCGAACCAGTCACAGCCTCGCAGGCGTTCCTCCCACCCAGGGTTGTTGTAAGAGTAAAACGCGGGCGTTTCTGTACTCTAGTAACTCTTTTTCCAACTCCTCCCTATCTTAGTTCCCTAAGTTATCCTCCCTTCTCCGCACGGCTTCTTCGCTGGCTTTCTTAACCCAGTCCCCGGAGCCGAGGCCGGCCTTCAAACAACCGGCCAACCTCCCGGGTTACGTCTCCTCCCCTCCTCAGGATGTGAGCTCACGACGCCACCTCCTCCTTCCTTTTGTGTAATGCTTACCGGTTCCCTGTAAGCAAAGAAACTGAAAATCGCTCTGGGCCCTCTGGCCTGTGTTGTCCAGTTGGGCGAGAAAGAGGGTGAGTCATGAGAGGAGGGGCGGCTGAAAAATACGGGCAAGAGAGCTCGCTTGCTCCCTTGCTGCGGGCTTGGTTCATCTATGGATACCCGCTTGTGGGGTTAGTTTGGCAAAAGGTGATTCGGATTACTGTCGCGCGCCTTCGACGGCCAGCAAAGCAAACCGGGCGTCCCTGGCCATACGGGGCTAGTAGTCCTATGGCATCAGGCGGCCGTGTGGAGAAAAAGAAATCCTCCTCTTGGGGCTTTCCACATGCTTTCTCCGGATGAATGCCTTTAATTCGGAAGATTTTGGAAGATTCTTGCGTCCCCCCTTCCCCCCTTGTTGTTTGAACTCCCCCTACAAGCGAGTAGGATGTGGCGAGTAAAAGGCTTGGACCTATACCTGGAAAGTCCAAGCTGAAGTCTGCCCTTATCTACTGAAACCTATCGAGGAGCCAGTAAAAGCGATAGATCTCAATCAAGCTTTCTCAGGGAGTTGCTTTTTGAGGGCAATAAGGAACTGTTAAAGGCCAGGGATCTGTGTCCTGAAGGAAAGAAAGTCAGCAATCTGAATCATCTGATTTCGGGGTGGGGGTGACGGTGATAGGCAGTGAATTTTTGTAGGAATGAACAGAAAAGCAAACACATTGACTTTGACAAGCCAAGTAGTTTCAACTTGTCACATGTGTAATCATGATTTGTTTAATCATCATCATCCTCAAAAACAGCTGGGTTGACAGTTATTCAGACCCAGATAAGATACTTCATATCAACCCTTTTCATACTTGAGTGATGTAGTGCTATTATAGGAATAGGAGGTTAAAAGTACAGAATATTTCTCTGTTCATTCTTCCTGAAGAATGTAATTCAGTATATGAAAAGACCTAATATGGGAAACCTAATATGGGCAGTAAGATGTTAAGTTTCTGTTTGACAAATTTCAGAAAGAAGCTGGATAGAATTGTACATTACAATACTGGCCCAAAAGATAATACTGGAGGAGAGAGAAGCAGTTATTTTGGTGTTACCGCTTCAGAAAATCTTCTTTCTCAGTTAAGTATACTATTATGATCATTGACTAGCATTTTCTGCAATTTCATAAATGTTTTCTAAAATCAGTGGAAAATAAAAATAATTCATTATAATACTAAGCAAGTATACAGATTGTACAAAAATATGTGCATATAAATATTATTAGGGACAATGACTGAAAAGAATATAACCAAGAACCAAAGCATAAAGTAACTTTAATTTTTTTTTTTAGCAGAAATATAAATTTGGAAGAAAGATAGATAGTTTCACAGCCTTATTTATACCTTTTATAGACTGCCTGACTACCAATGACTCTGAATGGACTTGCAACTTGAATTACTGAAAGTCAAAAAAACTAAAACAATACATAGAACATAAGACATAGAACATAGTTTCTTAGCTATAGTAAGCATAAACTATTTTGTGGCAATTGTTAAGGTCATTGGCTATGGTTTATATTAACAATAATATTTATTGTTGATATAACATTTGAGAAATAGGAACAATATGTATGCTACATTGAGATATACAAATAAAGGCAAGATATAAGTATAATACAAAAAGTCCTTGACTTATGTCCACAATTGAGCCCAAAATATATGTTGTTCACCAAGACAGTAGTTAAGTGAGTTTTGCTCCATTTTATAACTGCTTGTCAAATTAGTTGAGGGAATCTCTACATTTGTTATGTTGGTAATATGGTTGTAAGTGAATCTGGCTTTCCCATAGACTTTGCTTGTCAGAAGGTCACAAAAGATGATTACATCACCCCGGGTTATGATTTGCAACCCATCATAAATATAAGCTAGCTGCCAAGCTCGTAACCATTGGAGATCCTACAATGCTCTTAAACTGTGAAAAACGGTCATAAGTAACTTTTTTTAGTGCCGTAACTTCGAATGATTACTAAATGAATGGTTATAAGTTGAAGATTACATGTAAATAAATAAAACTATATCACGAATTGTTATTTAAAGTCAACATGACTGCTCCTTTTTAATTGCAGAAAGGATATTTAGTACATAGAAATAATAGTTAAATATAATAACCAGTTGCATAATTTTATTTTTAAAAAATTGTAAGTATGTATGCAATATAATTGTGTATTTCTGAATAGTAACTACAACATATAGACAAATATTGTACATTAAATATAACAGGAAAAGCAGTTTAGAAAACATTGGGTTAGATCTGTAAAAAGTTAATTGAATTAAATTGAATTGTATGATTATTTTGTCAGTTCATTTCAATTTACTTTTTGCAAAGCCTTTTTGATACGTTTCTGAGAAGCAAGATTTAAAATTTTATTTTTATTTTTTTAATTTTACTTATATATTTTCTCTTTGTATACAATAAGTGCTTAGTAAATAGCGTACTGTCTGAGTCTATTTGTTTACATGATATTATTAAACTCCTAATTTCTATCTCTATTGTCCAACCATTGATAAAATAGATCCCAAGTTCAAAAATATTCTGTGTCCTCATTTTTCCAGTGTTGTGCAAATATAATTCTTGCTGCAGTCAAAATATGTAATATTAAATATACATTCCCTCTGTCGTATTTCTCTGGTAATATGCCTAACAACAATAATTCTGATTTATAATCTATATCAAGGGTCTTCAAACTTGGCAAGTTTAAGACTTGTGGACTCCCAGAATTCCTGAGCCAACATGACTGGAGCTGAAGTCTTAAAGCTGTGTTTCTTTTACCTGTTCATCTTCCATTTTTAGGCTTAATAGAAAATTATATAATGTCTTAATTAACTTATCCACCGTTAACAATATTTGATCAAATGTTGTTTGCTTTGTATAAAAACCATAAGTCTATCTCACTTGCATTTGCATTTGTGGTCACCATGATAACAGCCTGTTTCTGCAAGTCTTGTTTAGTTTATAGTTTCCCTTCCACATTTAATATATTTTTAATATTTTCTCCAAGTTTACTAGATTTGGGTGAACAAATGGTTCCATTTTTGAAAGCCATCCTGGTATTTTCATATAGATTTTTTGCTTTCACCTTTTCCCATATTAAAAACAGAGCATTCCTTATGTGATGTCTTTGGAAGTAGCTATGAATTTTGTTTTTACCATACCATAAAAAAGCGTGCCCTCCTAGCTGGAGATCATGACTTTCTAAATACAGTAATTTTCTATGTCTAAGAGTTATCCATTCTTTCACCCATGTTAACACACATGGTTAGTAATATAACTCCCAATCTGGTAGCCTAAATCCTCCATTTTTTATTCTTGCAACATTTTCAGTCTTATTCTAATTTTCTTTCCTTTCCAATTTCTTTCAAAATTGTTGTATTTAGCTCAAAAATATTTTTTCTCTAAATTCATAGGAATTGTTTGAAACAGAAAAAGTACCGTATTTATCGGCGTATAACACGCACAGGCGTATAACACGCATCTTCATTTTAAGAGGGAAATTTCAGGAAAAAAAATTAAATTTCTAAATAAAAACTTTGAAGCAAAATAAGGGTAGCTCAGAACTTTTTTTTTTATTAATATTATTACCACTTATAAGGTAAATCAGTGGTCCCCAACCTTTTTGTACCAGGGACCGGTTTCAAGCAGAAAATTTTTGCAAGGACGGGGGGGAAGAGAAGAGAAGGAGGCTTCGCTCTCTCGCTGCTCCACCATCCAAGGAAGAAACTGCTTCAAAGAAGCGGGGGCTTTTCCTGTCGCCGCAGCTATTCCGAGCGCCCGTTTCACCCCACTCCCACCCAGCGCGCTTCAATCCACAGTGTCCCATTCTGCCTGCCTGCCTGCCTGCCTTAGTTTCTGGTTGTTTGGGAGCAGCTTGGCTGAGAATAATAACTATTCGCCTCTTTTACTCAGCCGAAGCTGTTCGATTCAACCATTAACGAAGGCAGGCAGGCAGGCAGAAGCGGAGCACTTGCCGGCGGGCGGGCGGGACGGGCGGGGTGGGGTGGGGAAAACGGGCGCTTCAGGAAGCTGCGGCGACAGGAAAAGCCCCCGCTTCTTGAAGCAGTTTCTTCCTGTGCTGGTGGAGGAGCGAGAGAGCGACTGAGAGAGCTGACCCAGAGAGAAGGACAGGCTTCGGTTGCTTCCTCCCTCCCCTTCTTTCATTTGTGTCCTTGATCCCGATCCCAGCAGCATTCACCGAAGGCTTCTTAACATTATATCGGCGTATAACACGCGCCATCATTTGCCCCCTATTTTCAGGGGGAAAAAAGTGCGTGTTATACGCCGATAAATACGGTAATTTCAGTAGAATATTCATTTTTATAATCTATTCTTCCTGCCATTGATAATTGCAAATTTTTCCATTTCTCCAATTGGCAATTTATGATGCAACAACTAGATTGTATGGACTTTAGAGAGAAATTTATAAACATGATCAAGACAATATACTATAGACCAGTGGTGGTGAACCTTTTTGGCACTGAGTGCCGAAATGAGAATGCGTGCATGCGCTTGCACCAGAAACTGGAAAAGCAGCTTCCCGGTGCATGCATGTGCACTGACCACCTGATCTTCCAGTTTCTAACACGCATGTGCGCACAAAGACCATCTGGTCCATGCGCGCATGCATGGCAGGGAGCTGCTCTTCTAGTTTCTGGCACTCCCACACGCATGCGAAGATCAGTTGGCTGGTGCACATGCGCATGCGGACCCAGTTGGCCGGTGTGTGTGCATGTGCTGGAACCCGGAAGAGCAACAGACGATGGCTGGTGTGCCCAGAGAGATTTGCATGCCACTTCTGCACGCATGCCATAGGTTTGCCATCATGGCTATAGACAAACAGCAAGAGTAGCAATAGCAAACAGCATTAATCAATGGGGACTTTATAGAGAATTTTAGTATAAAAAAAGGCACAAGAGAAGGATGACCATTATCCCCATTTATATTAACATTGGAAGTGTTAAACAGGAATATTAGACAAGGTATGGAAATAAAAAAAGAAAGAAAAATATAAATTACAAGCATTTGTGGATGATTTGATATTTATCCTAGAAGAACCATTGGAAACCGCCCCAAATTAATGACAAGAATAGTATGGGGAAGTAGTAGGATTAAAAGTAAACAAAGAAAAAACCAAAATAAGAGTTTAAAAAACTTACAAACAAAAAAAATGAACTGACAAAAAAGACGGACCTTCAGATAGTCAAGAAAGTTAAATACTTGGGAATACACTTAAAAGCAAGATGTGCAACGATAAAAAAAATATAACTGTAGAAGGCTACTACACCAAATAAAATTGGACTTGGAAAAATGGGAAACATTTTATTTTCTGATTGTTAGACTTTGTTTTCTCTTTCCTTTTTGGTTCAGCAAAAAAGAAGTAGTAACACCAGTTTAATATAAAGGCACAACTATTCTCAGGGCCACTGGCAGATAAGATGCTCTGGATTCAACTGATATAAGGTCATACTTGCTCCATCTCTACTACAGGTGAAACCCGAAAAATTAAAATATCGTTCAAAAGTTCATTTCAGCAATGCAACTTAAAAGGTGAAACTAATATATGAGATACCCTCATTACATGCAAAGCAAGATACTTCAAGCGTGATTTGTCATAATTGTGATGATTATGGCTTACAGCTCATGAAAACCCCAAATCCACAATCTCAGAAAATTAGAATATTATATGCAATCAATAAAACAAGGATTGTACATAGAACAATATCGGATCTCTGAAAAGTATAAGCATGCATATGTACTCAGTACTTGGTTTGGGCCCCTTTTGCAGCAATTACTGCCTCAATGCGGCATGGCATGGAAGCTATCAGCCTGTGGCACTGCTGAGGTGTTATGGAAGACCAGGATGCTTCAATAGTGGCCTTCAGCTCTTCTGCATTGTTTGGTCTCATGTCTCTCATTTTTCTCTTGGCAATGCCCCATAGATTCTCTATGGGGTTCAAGTCAGGCGAGTTTGCTGGCCAATCAAGCACAGTAATCCCACGGCCATTGAACCAGGTTTTGGTGCTTTTGGCAGTGTGGGTAGGTGCCAAGTCCTGCTGGAAAATGAAGTCAGCATCCCCATAAAGCTCGTCTGCGGAAGGAAGCATGAAGTGCTCCAAAAGCTGGTAGACCGCTGCGTTGACCGTGGACTTAATGAAGCACAGTGGACCAACACCAGCAGATGACATGGCTCCCCAAATTAACACAGACTGTGGAAACTTCACTCTGGACTTCAAGCATCTTGCAGTGTGTGCCTCTCCATTCTTCCTCCAGACTCTAGGTCCTTGGTTTCCAAATGAGATGCAAAAGTTGCTCTCATCAGAAAAGAGGACTTTGGACCACTGAGCAACAGACCAGTTCTGTTTTTCTTTAGCCTAGGTAAGACACTTCTGACGTTTGTTGTTCAGGAGCAGCTTGATAAGAGGAATACGACATGTCCAGGATCCATCTGTATGTGGTAGCTCTTGATGCACTGACTCCAGCCTCAGTCCACTCCTTGTGAAAGTCCCCAATACTTTTGAATGGCCTTTTCCTGACAATCCTCTCCAGACTGCGGTCATCCCTGCTGCTTGTGCACCTTTTTCTTCCACACTTTTCCCTTCCACATAACTTTCTAGTAATGTGCTTTGATACAGCACTTTGGGAACACCCAACTTCTTTTGCAATTATCTTTTGAGGCTTTCCCTCCTTATGGAGGGTGTCAATGATGGTTTTCTGCACAACTGTCAGGTCAGCAGTCTTTCTCATGATGGTGATTCCTACTGAACCAGACTGAGAGACCATTTAAAGGCTCAGGAACCCTTTGCAGGTGTTATAGCTTAATTAGCTGATTAGAGTGGGACACTTTGAGCCTAGAATATTAAACCTTTTCACAATATTCTAATTTTCTGAGATTATGGATTTGGGGTTTTCATGAGCTGTAAGCCATAATCATCTCAATTATGACACATGGCTTGAACTATCTTGCTTTGCATGTAATGAGTCTCTCATATATTAGTTTCACCTTTTAAGTTGCATTACTAAAATAAATTAACTTTTGCACAATATTCTAATTTTTCGAGTTTCACCTGTATGATAGTTTTTGAGGTTGACTATTCTAAGATTAGGAAATATTTTCACTACATCAGAAGAAGGAGAATAAATATACAGTTAGTCCTCTATTAATGACTGGCCTGATTGGTGACCATTCAATGTTATGACAGCATTGAAAAAGTTACCTTATGACTAGTCCTCAAGCTTTATTAAAATAATACACCTTTTAAATTTGATAACTTTAATTGCTGCAGGTATATTATATCTTACCAGACAATAATATAATCTGGCCCATAAAAAATCCATCCATTGTTTTACTACTAATGCTGAATTTATTTTTAATAAATTATGGTATGGTTTTGTTTGCTTCTTGGAATATTTTTAATAACTACCATTATTCAAAAATGTTATGTGTATTAAATAAATTGGGCTTTTCTTGTAACCATTGATTTATAGTCTATAAGATATCAAGAAAGAAAAACTGCAATGACAGAAATTAGTATAATGGACCACAAAAAATATAAATAAAATGAATTCTTTTTGTGAAAAAAATGGCTACTAAGCAACTGTTTTGAGTTTTGAGGGGTAAAAAAACATTTCGTATCCAAATATTTTAATCAATAGTTTTAAAGAGTTATAAGTGTTAAATTAATCACATAAATGAAAAAAAAATACTGAATTTATTTTTATTATAAACAATACAAGCAACTATTTATGTCAGTAATTTGGATGGAAGCAGTGCATAAATATCCTAGATCTGATATTTGACAATATCAGTCAAAGTGATAAATGTAACTGTCTTTTTTAGGTGGCACAGTAATATTAAAGTGAAGAAGTTGCAATGGGGAATCAGCTGGCTGGCATTGCCCCCTCTCAGATACTTTCTGTTGACAGCTATTTCTCAGACATCCATGATTTTGAATATGACAAAAGATTGGGCAGCACTCGTTTTTTTAAAGTTGCCCGAGCTAAGCATCGAGAAGGCTTAGTGGTTGTCAAGGTGTTTGCCATTCAGGATCCAACTTTACCATTAACTAGTTACAAGCAGGAGTTGGAGGAACTGAAAATACGGTTGCATTCTGCCCAAAATTGTCTCCCTTTTCAGAAAGCGACATTATCTGAAAAAGCAGCCATGTTGTTCAGGCAGTATGTGAGAGATAATCTTTACGATCGAATTAGTACCCGACCATTCCTAAACAACATTGAAAAGAGATGGATTGCTTTCCAGATCTTGACTGCAGTAGATCAAGCACACAGGTCTGGAGTCCGGCATGGAGACATCAAAACTGAAAATGTGATGGTGACTAGCTGGAACTGGGTCCTTTTAACAGATTTTGCAAGCTTTAAACCAACCTACCTCCCTGAAGACAACCCTGCTGATTTCAATTATTTCTTTGATACTTCAAGAAGAAGAACATGTTATATTGCTCCAGAGCGTTTTGTTGATGGCAGTATGTTTGCCACAGAATTGGAGAATATACGAGATCCTTCCACTCCCTTGGTTGATTTGGTCAACAGTAATCAACACAGCAGAGGGGAATTGAGACGTGCAATGGATATATTTTCCGCAGGTATTTCAAACTGATCAAATAGTTAAAGATAATCTGTGCTTTGCTTTCATAGACAATGAGTAGTAAACACTTCAATTTTTAAAATTAGTATTGAAAAGTATGCTCTGATTTCTGGAAGAAGCCTGGTAAGCTTCTGTGCAAATTTGGGTTCAACTGTTACCCTAAATCAGTGTTTCTCAAACTTGGTAACTTTAAGATGTATGGACTTCAACTCCCAGAAGACCCAGCACACAATACCAGAATTTTGGGGATTTGTTCTCTAAAGCAGGGGTGCCAAACCTGGAAACAGCGAAGAACTGGCCTATGGTGTCTCTGCCAGCACAGCCCTCCCGGGTTCCGTTTTTGGCCACGACAGCTTCCTGTAACCATCTGCCAGGGAAAATGAAACTCAGACAGACTGCATGTGGCCTCCCCGAGCTCCATTTTCACTGGCAGAGGGCTGCAGGAGGCCGCCACATCTGGCTGTAGCAGCCGAAAATGGAGCCTCGATAAGTGATGTTGAGCTGGCCACGTCCACCCTGACTACACCCCCCTGCCCCCCCCAGGTCAAAAAACCTTGATTCAGCCCTCAATGAAATTGAGTTTGACACCCCTGCACTAAAGCAATGTTTCTCAATCATGGCAGCTTGAACCCATGCTGGCGGTGGAATTGTGAGAACTGAAGTCCATATATCTTAAAGTTGTGAAGCTTGAGAAACACTCTTGTCCATCCTGTGATTAATACAATTTATTTCACAAATAATGTCAAATATACATGTCCCAGGATAATGTTGTAGGATCCAGTCTGGGTCAATTAACAAGACTAGAGGTTTAGTCTTTCAGCTTTCATTCTTGTGCTGGAGCCCATCCTCAGGCAACTTCTCTCTAGCAGAGTTTTCTATATAGATTCTCAAGTCACCCTTCCTTTCCCCACCATCCAGTCAGAGCTGAAAAAGCTTCTTGGATGAGAAGCAAAACGTCTTCAAAAAAAACCCGGAACGTCCAGTTGCCTCTTTAAAAAAAAGAGCACCTTTGGGACTCTAGCAGAATGTGTGCTTTGGGCTATTCTAGGTGTAGTATTTATGTGGTGCCTGGTTGTGGGTGAATTTTTATTTGTTGATTTTGGGTGTTGATGGCTGACTATTAAGTTGTTGGCTATTGTTTCTTTGTGCTGCCAAGTCCTTGTCTCTTAAGGACTTGATAAGCTAGTGATAAATCAGCACTCTTGTTGATTGACTTGCAGATCTCAGAAGCTGCACTCTACTGCTTCCGAAATGATTAATATATTTATTAGAAGATGCCTGTACAGCATGCAAGGGAGAAAAAAGAAGAAAGAAGATACAAGACTAACTATATAACACATCCTGCCATACATCAAAAACATTTCGGAAGTAATAGAATGTAGTTTCTGAAATCTGCAAGTGGACATTGGACATTGCCCAGAGACTACTATATGAGGATAAATCATGCATTGCAAAGATCGCTTGGAGGTGGAGAAACTTCTAATGTAATCTACTGAATCCCGAGCATGGATTGCCCTATGACTACGTAGGATAACCATCAGATTGCAAGAACACAAGCGAGTGGTCAGATAAGCCCTGAACTCATTGGTAGCCTCATATTGCAATGAACAAGGACATACATTCAATTTCACAGTTACTAAAATTGTTGGCTGAGTAAGGTACAAAGATAATCAGGGAAAAGATTGAAGCCTGGAAAAAGTGCCCCTTGTCAGTCAACAGGATTTACCACCAGCTTATTAGATACTTAGGAGCCGACTTGGCAGCACAACAGAACAATAGCCAATGACTTAATAGCTGGCTATTAACACCCCGATCAACAAATAAAAAGCCACACACAACAAGACACCACGTAAATACTGTGCATAGAATAGCCAAAAACACACATTTTGGAAGAGAGTTCCGTGAGGATAGGCTCCAGCACGAGTCTGAAAGCTTGAAAGACTAAACCGCTGATCCTGGCTACGTACCCAGATTGGATCCTGCAAAAATGCATTTAGTTCATTTTCTTAAAGCTTCATTAGGAATAATAAAGCTAGGTTTGTTTTTTTGGGGTGAATGTGATACACTACTTCAAAATATACACAGAAGAATACCTGGAAGTTCTTAGCTGTGTTTTAAAAAGTGCTACACATAGAAAGCAGTTAAATATGAAATACCAAGCTTTGCTTTCTCCATAATTCTAATATTCGGCAAGTAGTCAGTTTTGACACAGAGGGGAGGCAAATAGTTGTGGATTTGTGGCCATCTGTGTTTTGAAATCATACTGTCTCAGGGAAGCTTATTCCTGTAGAGTTGTAAAATATGCTGAATACAACTAGTGTCTGTATAATTGCATGCTAGGAAAATAGAAAAAGATGCTTCAAATGAATGGCAATTCAAACATAATATTTTTTGACA
This sequence comes from Notechis scutatus, assembly GCF_049901735.1. Taxonomy (NCBI): domain Eukaryota; kingdom Metazoa; phylum Chordata; class Lepidosauria; order Squamata; family Elapidae; genus Notechis; species Notechis scutatus. The sequence goes on along the minus strand of NC_142025.1, from coordinate 55,077,124 downwards.
ATTACAAGTGGGGCTTGCTTTATAGTTGGTTCTGAATATGCAGGACATTCAGACTTCAGCAGCCTGGTTACAGAGAAAGATAACTGGTGGTTCATGTATTAGACTTGATGACAGCATTGACTGTCAATTGAGGCCAAGTTCTGAATTAGTATTCTAACATATCAACCTCTAAATAAATAGGGCAAAATATGTGTCAACATGCCTTTATCATTATAGAGATAAATATGTAACAACATGATAGGAGATTCTGCTATATATTGAAACTTGCTTAGTGCCATTTAGTAATTGCTTATCAGAGTAGTTGCTTGTCGTCTTTGTGGTGAAGTTCCTTGGCTGTAGAAAGCTTTTTCTCAAAATTTGGAAGTCCCCTATTATAACACATTTGGGGCACTTCTTGTAATTCATGGTCCCCGTTTTTTAGTTTTAATTTTGTTTAAACATTGCTTATTTTATATTTTATTTTTATTGTAAGTGACTGAAGTATTTATATTATTTAAAACATTTATATAGCTGCCCACCTTTTAGCCAACTCTGAAAGATTTAAGAGATTTAACATATAAAATCATTTTAAAAACTGAAATACAACCAGTTAAAATATAAAACATTTAAAAGAAGAGAAACCTGGAATTAACCCATGTTAATGTAGCATCATCTAATCTCCCAACACTTAAGAGAAAATTCAAATCTTCAAGGCCTTAAAGCTAAAAGGATGAAAAGCAGTCAAACTTTAAGGGCACAGTGTTCCATAGGGTAGGGGCTGCCATGGAAAAAGCACACTTCCTAACTTTTATTGGATGACAATATTTGGGGAAAAGAACCAAGAGTGTGCCTACTTGTCTGACCTGGTAGGACAGATAGCTCTCCTTAAGGAAAAGTGGTCCTCAGGTAGCCTGGCCTTGTGCCATGTAGGGCTTTAAAGGTGATAACCAGCATCTTGAATTACACTCAGAAAGAAAATGGAAGTCAGTGCAGCTGGCACAACAGGAGTGTTATATGGGCAAACTTAGGACCCCCATTATTATGTGCATCACTGCATTCCAGACTTGCTGAAGTTTCCAGATGGTCTTTAAGAGCAGCACCATGTATAGCATGTGGCAGTAATCCAGATGGGAGATGATCAAGGCATGGATAACCCCAGAAAGCAGTAAATATAATAATTTTTTAAAAATTAATAAATTCACTTAATTCATTTCCTGAGATCATACAGCTTCCCTTTGCAATTGCTCCATGGTTCCAAGAGAAACAATGACTGTTTTAAAAAGTTGTAGATGGTGTTTCAAATTGAATCTTCAATATTGCACAATATTGCCCTGCTTACTATCTATATGAAGACTACTTGTCTCTGTGTGGATTTCAATCTTATGTGGAAGATTGATATTCTAACTAACCCTAAGTAGCTGAGAAATAAACTTAAAAATCATTTTGATGAAATAGAATATTATAATAATAAAACAGAACATTTAAAGGATATTTTTCTATTATATTTTCATCAGATTTTATATTAGATAGCTTGTGCAGTTTGTTTATCTGTATGAATTAGTTTGCAACTTTCAAGATTCAGTGTGGCATCACAAAAGGCTAAGGAGCTTTTTACATTGCTTGTAAGCAAGTCTTTGCTTTGTACTTTGTGCAAAGTAAATCTTTGCTTACTTGTACTTAAAATAATTGTTGTATGTAGTTGCAAAATCCTACATCAAATAAAAAAATGTAAAAGCATTATCTTTAGGTTTTGAACAAGCCAAATTGTATAATTAATCGTTTTCTGTTACTATATTTGATTACTCTTTTTTCAGTTGGTGAAAAATATTTCCAGTGAAGGAGATGGGTTCATCTATGCTCCTGATATCATCAGTTGACTAAATTATTTTAATGCAGGAATATGATGTTTTCATGTATATAGTTTGTCAAAATGATGCTCCAAGAATAATTGAGACAGGATTGGAAGTGTAGTGTACCTGTTTTTAATTGTAAAAAAATCATGACAAGTATTTGATCATTGTACTTCTGATGCTTAGCAACAACACTTCTGAATGTTACATACCTTGCCCATATATTCAAGGTCCAATCTAGCTTTAAAGTGAGATTCCAAATATTTTTAAATTATCTTGCTGCAGCCAGCTATTGAGAAATCTATTATCAGAGGCTGCATGTACTTGTCTATCAAGTTAAAAAGCCAAATCTTGTAATTTGTTTTGAGCCACCAGTTTTAATAGCCATAGAAAGAGAATCAAAACAGTTTTTGTTTGTTCTGGTGATTTTTGTCTGGATTTCTTAGGATACCAGAAAAAAAAAACCCAATATGACTAATACTTTTTTTCTCACTTCAACAAGATAAGGTCTGTTTCTTTTAAAAATTACAATAGAGGCAGTCACCTTGATAGCTTCTAGGTATTTTGGACAAAACTCCACTATCTATCTTGCTATTGGCCATGTTGCTTTAGGATTAGTAGAAACTGAATTCTTTACTCCAAGTTTAATTTTCCATAAACCTCACTGCCTCCTCTTTCCTAGCTGCATGATGCAAGCTAATACTGTATAATTAGGCTATTAAACACATGAGAATATATTAAGGAGGCAGATCCTTTTGTTGTTTACATAGTCTCAGAGAAATGTGAGTTTACATTGATGGGTAGATCCGTGTGATCTCATTGCAGCTATGTTATATATGTGAAGGAGTAAGCATGCTTTGAGAGTTCTCTCATATTTTTAACAAATGAACACAAATTAATAGAGCATATGGGTTTCATCCAATCAGGATCTTGACATGCAAATATGGAATGTTTTTTCATGTTAAACAATAGCCAAGTATGTGATATTTTTATTAGCAATCTAGAGCAGATATTTCCAAAGCAGATGATTTTAGATAAGCTTGTAATAAAAAAATAAAAAATTTGCATATTTATAGGGTTAAAGAGTGCTAATATAGTATATTGTAGATATACAAGATCTAGTAGTTAGAAAACATAACTGATTTAATTATGATCCTGGAAGCCAATACATGCACTTTATAAATGTTAAGTATAAATAAATAAATAATTCATAATTGTCTGGTCCTTATTTTCTTTTCCCCCCCCAGGTTGTGTAATAGCTGAGCTGTTTACAGAAGGTGTACCTCTCTTTGATTTGTCACAGCTTTTGGCATATAGAAATGGCCTCTTTTCCCCTGAACAGGTCTTGAGTAAAATTGAAGATCAAAGTATTAGAGAATTGGTAAATAATTCTACTCCCTTTATGGTAGCTTACTGTAGTTTTTTCTACTTATTTAGCAGCATTCTTTCTGAATCCTCCCCCTTCATTCTGCAATCTTGCCTTTTTTTCTGAAGGTTATTCAAATGATCCAGTGTGAGCCTGAAAAGCGTTTAGCGGCTGAAGATTACTTGAAGCAACAACGTAACAATGCATTTCCTGAAATATTCTACACTTTCCTTCAGCCATATATGGCACAATTTGCCAAGGAAACCTTTGTATCTGCTGATGAGCGCATCCTTGTTATCCGTAAAGACCTGGAAAATATAATCCACAATCTCTGTGGGCATGATCAAACAGAAAAGGCTGAGAGAGAGACAAAGGAAAATGGATTAGTCATCTTGGTTTCAGTAATAACTTCATGCCTGCAAACCTTGAAATACTGTGATTCAAAATTGGCTGCCTTGGAGTTGATTCTTCAGTTGACACCTAAGTTAAGTGTAGAAATCCTACTGGATCGTATCACCCCTTATCTCTTGCATTTCAGCAATGACATTGTGCCCAGAGTGAGGGCAGAAGCTGTTAGGACTCTCACTAAAGTTCTGACTTTGGTTAAAGAAGTTCCACGGAATGATACCAATATCTATCCAGAGTACATCTTGCCAGGTATTGCTCACCTGGCCCAAGATGAAGCAACTATTGTCAGACTAGCTTATGCTGGTAAGAAGTGAGTGCGGGCTGGGAGATAAGATGAAAAATTAGTATGACTCATTTATTCATCTGTTATTTGTTTTTCCTGTAAAATAATAAAGATGGCAGCTAATTATATGTAAGTGTAACTTAGATACTGAATTTTATTTCTTTATATCAGATATTGTTATTAAAAATTAATATTGATAATTGGACACAACTTTCATAGCAAGAATGTTTCTTGATTTTATGTAATATTCAATACCATTTATATAGGTATCTCTATATAATCAAGTTGGTGGATGCACTAAAACATTACGATAAAGTTCCAGGCTCTCATTCAGAATGTCTCTCAAGGATATGTATGAAGTCATACAATTCCTCCCTAGTGGTTGTGGTTAGTCTCAACCCCTATTTACAATAGGGTTTGTATAAGAAGGCTCTCTGCTACCTATATTGCCCAGTAGTATATTTCCATTAGCAGCTAATTTTTTAGACAAAACAAATAAGCTATTTATATTCCTTAAGAATGCTTATCTGGGACAAGGGGCACTCTTAATAATAAATATGATACTACAAATTAGCCTTTTTCTTGTAGCCTGGAGAGGGAGTCTGGATAATTAAAATTACCTGTGGAAATATTGGTGTCCATATTCAGTACACTACTAACTTTTTCCTGAAGTATAGATTGTCATGTTTGCATGATTGACAAAAATGTTTAGTTCATTCTTCAGTTTTCTCTGGGTGGTCAACCAATCATCATTCAGTTTTTAGGTGAATAAGCCGAATTATATACATTTAAAGAGAAGCATTTTTGCAAGTTACCTTAAAAATATACATTTTGAATGAAAGTTATTTTACAGTTATGTGAAAAAGTCCTGCACACTTTATGGTTTATGACATTTTTTGGATAGGCCATTGATTTTATGATATTTTATGCTAACTGCTATGCAAATATTGTTATATTTAAATAAATACTGGTGGTTTTTAAGTGAAAAGCATAAGCTTTTTGTAATTTGGTGCTGTTTGGATGGGGATTGTGAATTTTCTTGCATGCTTATAATGGCTATGAAAACATGATGCATACCCAGTGGCATATGTACTGCAATTACTAAGGCCGATGCTAGTGTTTTTATTGTTTGTGGCCCTGAAAAGGACCGTTTAGGTAACCAAACATGGTTACTAATATGAAATTGGCCAGCCCTTATTGCTTATCACCAGGCGGCATCGCTTTGACATAGACTGTACAGTATACCAAGTGGACCAACAAACAGTGGGCCAAGGTGACAATTTCTACTTGACTGGGAATCAGTGCAATAAGATTTCCAGCTGAAGAATTTAGGCCGTACTGCCTGAATCTATCTGAAGCATCCATTGCACGTGATGATCGTTGTATCACTGCTTCTGCTATTGGTCGGATACAAATCGTGCAGGGAATCATGAATTCCAAGCGGTATGTTGAAGTCCTGGAAAAGACCATTCTTCTTTCAGCTTAGCAACTTGTAGGGAAGGACTTTTACTTCCAGGATGACAACGCTCCTTGTCATTGAGCCAAGTCCATCCAACAATGGATGAAGAAGCATGGTGTTCGACTCCTGGATTGGCCAGCTCAGAGCCGGGATTTGAACCCAATTGAGAACTTGTGGGCCAAGATTGGTTATGAAATAAGCAAGAAGCATCCAAAGACCAGGCAGAAGCTGATTGAATCCATTATTGCAGCCTGGCATCACATTGTCACCAAAGATCACGTGCAAAGGCTTATACAGTCTATGCTGAAGCTAAAAATAGGATTGGCCTTAGTAATTGCAACACGTATTCCACTGGGTATGCATTAGTTAATCTGTTTTCATAGTCATTGTAAGCATGCATTGTAAGTATGCAAGAAAATTCACAACTCCCATCCAAACAGCACCAAATTGCAAAAAAACGTATGCTTTTCACTTAAAAACCAGCACTATTTATTTAAATATAACAATATCTGCATAGCAGTTAGCATAAAATATTATAAAATAAATGTCATAAACTGTCAACTGTAAAGCATGCAGGACTTTTTCATACAGCTGTAGAATGTTTGGAAAGCTTTGGTGAGACTTCTATGAGTAAGATTAATATAGTTTCAGTTATATTTATTCTGTGACACTTTGCTTTTTCTTTTAATCTTTGTAGAAAACATAGCATTGTTGGCTGAAACTGCTCTGAGATTTTTGGAGCTAGTCCAGTTGAAAACTCTGAACATGGAAAACGAACCAAACAGTGAAGAAACAGATGATACACCACATCCTAGTGAAAATTATGATACTGGTAATTTATTTCTTAAGTGTGTGATGTATACAATGAACCTGATGACATTTCCAGATAAACATCTATAGGAAAGGATTTCTGTTTTTCATGTTCTTTGAACATAACCTTTCCCATCCTAGAACTTTCAAGATATGCTGGCTTGGAACTATGGAAATTGGAGTTCCCTATATCTGGCAGAATATTTCTGATTCCAAAAAGATACTAAGACTTCCCATTTTTTGGAAATTATGCTATTTTTTCATAATCTACAGCATTTAAGTAACAGAGTAATAGTGAGGTAGTGTTATTAATAATCCACTCAGTAGGATTGCATCTTAATGTTCCTTTGTGAAATCACAGTTTATCTCAGAAAATAAATACCCCTATCTTAAGTTCGTCAACCTTCTGCTTATAAATTTTCAAATTCTACATGAATCTCATGTACAGTATATGGATTTATATACACAAGCAAGACTTTCTGCATGTCATGTTAGAAAGAAATTAACATGCAGTTATTTTAATAATGAAGTACGCTACTGGCAATTTTGAACAAGCTTACAGCCTTTTAAACTGTAAGCCTACATAATTGATATTATTATCTAATGCAAGATAAAACATGACTGCTAACTTGGAAGGGTTTCTGAATTGAATGGAAGTTACTTCACTAGTTGGAGGGTAATTGCTCTCTCAAGTTTCTCTCTTAAAGTTCTTTTTAAACTACTTTCCATTATTCACCTTTCCTCACCTGATACCCTATAGATCAGTGGTGGCTAACCTTTTTCGGCTCCCGTGCTGATAATTGCACGCACGCTCACTTGCGCGCTCATGTCCCAGCACCCAGAAGGCAATATGTGCTGCCCCCCCACGCCCCTTCCGCATGTGTACATGACCACCCCCTCGTGCACTGCGCGTCTGCACATGTGCATGCGATTCCCCCTCACGCACCATGCATCTGTGCATGCGTGTAGGATTCCCCATGTGTGCTGCGTGTCTGTGCATGTGTGCATGACTCCCTCATCGCGTGCTGTGCATCTGCACATGTGCGTGCTTTTCTCCCTCACATGCAGCACATCTGTGCGTACGTGCGCTATCCCCTCATGCATAGCATATCCATGTGCAGGCGTGCACGTCTCCTACACACTCCCTCCACCCCCTGCGCATGTGCACCAGATACCTGATATTCATTCAACTGTCAGGCAGCGGCACGCATGCATGCACAGTGGGGTTCTTCCAGGTGACCTCTCGCGTGCTGGGGGGAATGGCTCTGCATGCCACTTCCGGCACACAGGGCATAGGTTCGCCAACACGGCTATAGATTCTTTGGAGACTGACTCCTTGAATTCCAGGGTATGATTTTGGGCACTTTTTCATGATTTCCAGAAGATGTAAATAGTTGCTTTCCAGATATTCTTAGAATGCCCCAAAATGAGCTGATAAGTTTTAACTATGTCCCAACCAATAACATGTTTTTCTGAGACTCTTCAAAGGTTGAAAAGCTGAACTGTAACGCCCAACCTTTTAGAAGTTTCCTATCTCTTCTGTAATCAAATTATTTTAAGGTGACAGCAGTGTAGGAACTGTGTATGTTGCAGCTCAGACTGTGCTGAGAGCAAAATAATCAAGTGACTTGATCTTGGGTTTTTAATGTCCTGATAGCCAAATGTTATGAAGTATTACTATAGCTCAAGTTCAAAATGTGTTTTTGAACACATTTCATATTCAAATTTCCCCTTAGCTTTGAAGTTCCGTTCCCTCTTCGATTTATCATATGATACAGTTTTAAGAGAGTTGGGTTGTAGATTTGACTCTACTACATTTTTTCTCTTAAAATCTAGTATGTTGCATTTATCACTCATAGTGTCATGCCATAATTTACTGAAATACATAATTATGTTTTCATAAATATTAACAATTCAGCAGAGATAAAAAAGAAATTACTGAATAAAAATAATATATTTCATTGAATGATGACAAACTTATATTCATTTTATCTGTTTCTGTGTTACTCTTACAGAGCTTCAGGCCTTGCATGAAATGGTTCAGCAAAAAGTGGTCACTTTATTAAGTGATCCAGAAAATATTGTTAAACAGACTTTAATGGAGAATGGGATCACTCGTCTTTGTGTTTTTTTTGGACGACAAAAAGCCAATGATGTACTTCTCTCTCATATGATCACTTTTCTTAATGATAAGAATGACTGGCATTTACGGGGAGCATTTTTTGACAGCATTGTGGGTAAGTACTTAGCAACAAAAATAATACTTCCACTATATTATAGAAACAATTTTATATATAAATAAATCCCTTTAATGTGAACAGATACAGACTTAAGTCAGGTAAATCAACTTGTATTTATGTACCAGTAGTCAATAAGCTCTCTCACAAGATGACCAATCAGATGCACCCTGAATATTGTACAGGTAGTACTCAGGTTACAATGTTAGTTGGAACTGGGATTGCTCCACTAAGCAATGCAGTCATGAAGCAGAACATAGTGTGACCATATCACTTAGCAATGACTGTCAAAACATCACCCCTTGAGTCATTAAATCATTAAGCAGCAAGAGGTGATTATCCTGAAAAGGAATATGGGGGTGCCATGGGTCAGTCAGAGAGGCATGACAATATGCTATAGAGGGGAGTACTGCAAGATCTTGGTACTCTGTACCAAAGCACCTAGGAAGAAAAAGAACAGGGGCAACCTATAAAAGTGATTTTCAACCTTCCCTTCTGGCTTTCCCATCTTATGGGAATTTAGTTGGGAAGGTCTCAAATGGTGATCATATGACTATGGCTTACCACAGTGTCAAAATCATGAGCCAAACACTTGAAACATGATCGCACAACATCAGGGATACTTTGATAGCTATAATTTTATAGTTGCAAATTAGTTGGTGCCATTGTAATTTTTTAAAATAATTTTTTATTTTATTCCAAAGTTAAAATACAGACTTAAAGAAGGAAATAAAAACAAAGCAAAATAACTAAAGACAAAAACAAAAAAATGTGCATAAAAGAAAAAAAAACATAAATTGTCCCCCCCAGTTGAATACTGATGAATATTTCAACAATAATAGTTTCCTCCCCTTGCAAAATAGATTTACAATTTATAAAATTGGACAGCTCTATTTACTCAAGTAATTTGACCTATCATCTTATTTACTGCAAAAAGAGTTAGCAGTTAAACCTAACATCAAAGTGTCATTTATAATTTTGGTCATTGAACAAACAATCTTAAGTTGAGAAATCAGGAATGATGTAAACATATAGCTATGATTCATTCCATGTTGTCTGCCTTCAGCATATGATAATCAGAAATATATTATATTTAGCATTAATGATTAGTCCTTCATCTTATCCTTAAAGTTAATGCCATTGTTAGGGAAGCCATATTCCTTCAGATATTGCTAAATTACATTCATAGTCCTAGCCAGTAATGAAGGATGCTGAGAATTGAAACTTAGTTAGATGTGAATGGTCATGGGCTTCCCATTCCTGATGTTTTCCATTAAGCACTAAAACAGCGTTAACAAATTCTGAAAAAGATGATGAGAAATCTACAGAAAACAGCTCCTGTTCTTAAAATGGCATTCAGTTTCATTCTTTTTCAAAATCGGGTAAGTTGTTTTGCAATATATGTTGAATTTAGTTTATAAATTATTTAGTTTTTAGGAGTTATAATTTGTATTTTTTAAAATCTACCTGGATTTTAGGTGTGGCTGCTTATGTTGGCTGGCAAAGCTCTTCCATTCTAAAACCTTTGCTTCAGCAAGGACTCAGTGATATTGAAGAATTTGTAATATATAAAGCTCTCAATGCCCTTACCTGTATGTGCCAATTAGGGCTTCTTCAGAAACCTCATATATATGAGTTTGTGTGTGATATTGGTAAGTCAGCTCCCTCTCCCCCCCTCCAGTTTCAAAAATCTTTATATGGCATGTAATTTAATCACTAGTATATAGTCATTCTCCCTAATTTAATATTACCCACGTGGTTCCCAGAATATGCAATCTTCATAGTTTTTGGCTAGAATTCTTGCAATTGTTGTCTGAACATATCTAGAGAGTATCAAGTTAGGAAAGATTCTACTAGATCAGTGATGGCGAACCTATGGCACGCGTACCACAGGTGGCACGCAGAGCCTTCTCTGCGGGCACGCCAGCCATCGCCCAGCCTAATTCCACTGTGCATACGCGCGCCTCCCACTGGCCAGCTGTTCTTTGGGTCTCTGCCACGCATGTGCGGGGGTGGCGCAGTAACCGATCTCAGCAGTTTCCCCGTCAGCGCCCCGTACCTTTCTCCTCCCAGCGTGCCATTGCTTTCTCCTGAATTCCTTCCACCCATTCCTTCCCTGATCTCCATTGGTTCCACCCTCCGCAGGTGCCTCTCTGTGGCAGGAATGGAGGAGAAAGCCTGGGCAGGCAGGGAGAAACTGCAGGGATTGGGGAAGGCAGGAACAGAGGAGAAAGCCTGGGCGTTGAGGTGAAGGAGGAATCATTATTTTCTGTCCCATTTGGTCCTGAAAAGCCTTGTGCACCAACCTGGAAGCCAAAATGGGGGCTGGGGTCGGGGCGCATGTGTGGGGGGTCACATGCGCCGAGGTGCTTGCATTGCATTTTGGGGATTGGGGCATGCATGTGTACATTTGTTTGCACGCTTTGGGTACTTGGCACCAAAAAGGTTAACCATCACTGTACTAGATTAAAATGGCTTTATCTAATTATCAGTTGACATAATTTATTAAATTATCCTACTCATTCAAATGTAATGGAATTCTTTCAAAATAACTTTGATTAGTCATTGATAGCATTTTACATTCATAAAATTAAAAAGTTCCTGCACAATCCTATTGTTTCCACCTCTTTACTTACCCATAGTATAGAAAAAGGCAAAAAACTGCATCATGTTTTTTCATGGTAGTGCTAAGAACCATCCATTTGGAATCATCCCCAAATCCATCATCAGTAGATGTAGCCATAAAATCCTTTCTATTTCCCTAATTGAAAGTAATTGAACTATCTGGTAGAATATTAAGTTATGACTTTTGCAATGAATGATAGCAGGGGTCCTCAAACTATGGTCCCCAGGATGTATCCAGCCCTCAGAAGCAATTAATCCAGGCCACGGGGCAGTGCCACCCACATTGTCCTGCCCACCTGCTGGCCCACGCCCTTCGGTCGAGCACGGGCCTTACCTTCGTAGGCAGCTGCAGTGAGCAGAGTGGCACAAGCCCTGTTGGCTGGAACTGGAAGGTAAGGCCAATGGCAGGGGAGGGAAATCCGCCCTGGTCTGCCATGCTCAGCCAAAGAGCTGCCTTGAGGGGGTAACAGTGAGGCTTACCCACCTTTTGGGCCTGCCTCTTGGCCTCTGCGGGACCTCCAAGAGCCTGTCGTTCACTCGCCCACCCGCATCCAGGGAATGCACCGCTTCCAGGCCAGTCTGGCTGGAGGGTGCACAAGTGTCAGTGCACCCAGGTGGAGGAGCTGCTCCGGGACAACCAATGGGCCAGTCCTGTGACTAGAGCTCTGGAATATGGGACCAGACGGGCAGCTGGTGGCGCGGCTGGAAATCTCTACCATAGAGGGTGGTACAAAAAAATGGTGTAACCTGCAACGACTAGTGCAGTCTTCACTGGCTAGAGTGAGGTAATGGTGCTGTTGCGGCAAGGAAAGGGTAACGCATGCAGGCTGAAGCAGTGGTGGCGATGCCCGGAGCCTTAGTGTGTGGGAGCCTTTGCGCAGCAATAGCATTCTGCCTTCATTGCAATACATTGGTGCCAGCTGGTGCTGCCAAGGCAGCTCCCACCACCTCGAACTTGGAGCTGTAAGCTGAGAAGCCAATCCAGGAGCATCGCTCAGCCCCTCCCTGAAAGCCAGAATGCTCCCCTCTCACAGCCACCGTGCCCACTGCAAATAGTACTTTCCAGGAGCAGCGGCCTTCCTTTCTCCTGCTCAGCAGCCCCGTTGTACACGATCTGGCAGTCCAAGCCCGTCTAGAGAGATGCTCGGGCAGTTCTGCAACAGCAGGCAGGAGCGACTTGGTGCTTCCCTTGGGCACCCAGGGCTGGCGAGCAGCTTTTCCGAGAACCAGGGGAGGGGAGGCAGGCACACTGGCAGAGGAGATGGGCTTTGGTTGCTCGTTCTGCTGCAACCCCAAGCGACTGGCCTCAACTGTGGCTCACGGGCACTCTGTCCGCCAGGGGAACTGAAGCGGCGAGGCGCTGCCTTCTGCTGACCTTGCTTCCCCGGGCGAAGCTCCAGGAGGAAAGGCTTGCGAGGAGGGAACGGCATGAAGGGAAGCTGCAGGACCGGAGGACTGCAAGAAAATCGCCATCTTCGGTGCCACTGGCATGATAGGCCTAGCCACTCTGGCGCAAGTCCTGGAGATGGGTGAGGCAGAGCAGGGGGCAGCCTGTGAGGCAGAACAAGCAAGGGACCTGTGAAGGGGTGCCCTGTCCCCCCTGCTGCAAAAGGATGTGCTCAGGACACAGCTGCTTCCCAGAAGAAGTGGTGCAATGGCTGACAATTGGAGGGGGGAGAGTACCAAAGGATCATTGCCTTGCACTGTGGCTACTGCAATGAATATGAGAAACCCAACCAATGTTTTGAGTGTGGTTAACATCTCCAACCAATGCGCTTAGGCCACCCTGTTACTATAACCAGCCCTTTGTCCATGACTTGTCCATTAACACTCACCACACCTGTCAATATACCAACTCAAATTACTGCTCTAGTGAACATTGCACATCCAGTCACTATCACCTCACCAATGAATCTCCCAATACCAATGACATTAGCTGGCCTTTAAATATAGCCAAGAGACCCGTGGAAAGAATGTATTTCCTTCCCTAAGCATTGCCAACCTCTACACACTGGTTAAAAAAAAAACTAGAGCAAAAATGTAATGCAATATTAAAAAGAAAAGGGTGTTGCGTTGTATTGTTAATGAATTTTTAAATTGGCAAAATGGACTGCTAAATTGGCCATGCCCACCCAGTCACATGACCTCATAAGGCAAATCAAACTGTAGTCTGGACCCCCCAACAGTCTGCGGGACTGTGAATTGGCCCTGTTTAAAAAGTTTGAGGACCCCTGAATTATAGGTTTGTGGGTATTATTATGAACAGTTTGGAATAAAATCAGAAATATTACAAAGCAGAAAAGAATTAAATTCTTAATGGAATATTCTGCCACATGCTAAAATTATAATTACAAAGGGATGATAGATGAATAAATAGAAACATTCTTCCTCTGGATTCATTGATTTGAAGTTTGAGTAAGAATTATTACGTGCATGTGTGTAAGAAATAGTATAAGTTTTTCCTCTAGAATTTGAATTATGTTTCTCATCCTATCATATTAATTAATTAAAATTAACATTTCTTTTTAGCTCCTTTTTTGTGCCATCCTAATCTCTGGATATGTTATGGAGCAGTAGGATTTATCACTGTTGTAGCACAGTATTTGAATATTGCTGATGTTTATTGCAAACTAATGCCTTACTTGCACTCCTTCATCACCCAGCCAATAATACAGGTAATAAACCAAGTGGCATATTATTATCATTCACAGCAGTGCATTATATAAGAGATCTTAAAATTTGCTTTACATTTCATTTTGTGAAATCTGTTTAGACAAAAATGAGTGGTCACAGCTCGTATAGCTGCAATGAATCTTGCATAACTTTTCTTCAATGACAGTAGTACCAACTGTTGTTGCAACTTATTAAATTTCTCCATTTCTGTATTACTATTTTTTTTTTGGAGATAGAAGTATTAGAATCTGATAATAAAAATTGTGACCACATGCAGCCAATGACTTGTTCACTTTCTCTTTTTAAAATGAAACCAACAGTTGATTATGATTCACAAGACTTTTCAAAGGAAGCAGCAATTCTATGGCATTTTAAGTAGAAAGAGTATTGTAAAAGTAACAAATGGAAGCCAACAGTTAATCTAAAACAGTATTTGAAACCATTTAACTCAAAGTTAATTTTTACACTTCCTCTTTCAAAAGTCTGCCATTGTACTAGATCTCTGGAAGAAGAAAACTTTCTTTAAAAACTGAAATCCTTATGTTTTGTTTCCAATGGAACTGGATGTCTTCCTTGTTTTCTCTCAACTGCAGATAGATAAAGAAATTGTTCTCCTGAGTGTTCTGAAGGAACCTGTAAGCCGATCTATATTTGATTATGCTCTAAGGTCTAAGGATATAGGAAGCCTTTTCAGAACTCTACAGCTTCGTCAGAAAAAAAGAAGTGAGATTCTTTCTGACTGTCCACCTCCTGAAGATCCTGCAATTGCACAACTCTTAAAGAAGCTACTTTCTCAAGTAAATATTTTCGAGTATAATAATAGTAAAGCAAGGCAGAATCTATGGTTACACAAGGATATGAATCATGGCAGTAGCTATGCAACATTCAGATAGATGGGTGGCACTGTCACTCTTTTCACAAAAGCCCCCTTGAATTTATGTTGTGACATACCACTAGTCATTTTTCCAGTACTTCAGTAATGACCTCTAAAATAGCATACCTGTATTAAATAATAGAAATTGCTCTCAGGAAAAAAGAAATCTAGGTTAGAAACTTTGCTTATAGAGGAAGAACACATCCAGACTGCCCTGAAATGTGTTTTTATATTTAAGTATTGCTCTTTATTAATTGGAATTCTTATAAGCTTAAGGTTCAATCAGTGATTAAACTTGTGTGGTTGATAATTTTCTTAAAAGTGATATGTGTAGAAAATCCTTGTGTCAATTGTGTGGAAATATTAAATACTTTAAATAACTGACTTGTATAAATAAAATATAATACTATTAGTTTCCATTAATGAACAAAAATATTTTATTAAACCTATCATACTTTAAAAGTTATAATCTTTTTGACAGCTCTGTTGGATATGTTAGATTACCAAAATAATAATTGGTTATGTGGCTGAGCAAGGCAATCCGTGTCCTAAATTATTTTGATTACTAAAAGGCAACTTATTTTTATTTTTCACTTTGCTTTTGTATTTAGCAAAGGATTTATTAATACATAATAAAATATATAACATATAAAACATATAAAACAAAACATAATTTAGTTCTTGATTTCTAAAATGCACTAAGATTAATTCACTTTGATTCTATTTGCTACACATTATGTATAACTTGGAATTCTCACCTGTTTTTCACCAGTTATGATAATTTCAATACTGTGTTTTGGGAATAGGGAATGACTGAGGAAGAAGAAGACAAGCTGCTTGCCTTACGAGATTTCATGTTAAAGTCCAATAAAGCCAAGGCCAATGTAGTGGATCAGAGCCACCTCCATGACAGCATTCAAAAAGACGTAATCGACTTGGCAGCTTTGGGAATTATTGGGAGACAAGTTGATCTAATTAAAACTAAGCAGGAATCTGATGATAAACGTGGTTAGTATAGTTTCATGATTCACATCTTTTTACTAATTTGTATGTGGGAATATTCCTTAGTGCACCTAGGATTCAGATTTAGTCATGCATAAAGTAGGCTTTCCTATCATTTATACTATTTCCTGAAAATATTACTCAAAGGACAGGGGGATTGTGTTGAATGAGCATCTCTGCCATGGCTTGCCTTACCTTGTCTTTTCAAGGTAATACTACCTTGGCATATACAGGTAGTCCTCGACTTATGATCATAATTGAGCCCAAAATTTATGTTGCTAAATGAAGCATTTATTAAGCAAGTTTTCCCTCATTTTATGACTTTTCTTGTTGTTAAGGTAGCAACATGGTTGTTAAGTGAATCTGACTTTGCTTGTCAGAAGATTGCAAAAGGTGTTCATATGAATCCTGGGACACAGCAGCTGTTATAAATATGAGTCAGTATGAATTCTGATCATATGACCATGGGCTACTTCAGTGGTTATAAGTGAAAAATGGATATAAGTCACTTTTTTCAGTGCTATTGTAACTTTGAATGGTCACTAAATGAACTGTTGTAAGTTGAGAACTATCTGTAATATTCTTCTAGATGTGTCTCATGAAGTGAAAAGCAATAATTAATAATGAATGATTCTCCACCCCTTGCAGTTCAGGACATTGAGCACATAGCTGATGTTTTAATATCTTGTTGGAAATGAAATCAAATTTCAAACTAACAATATGTGGCTTTGTAGGAAATAATATACCATTATGGTTAAGCTAAGTCTATTTTGAATACAAATTAAATAATCTGATGTCTATATGGTTTAACTGCTTTATAAACATGGAGCACCTTTGGGAATTAAGTTGAATGTTTCAGAGTTATTTAATGTTAGGCTGAAACTTTTGTCCAAATTCTTACTTAGTCACTGATTTATTTAAATCAGGGTGGGTAAGTCCATATATGTTTATTCTGCAATGATCCCAACCATTCTGGATTTTTTGCTATACGTCATGTTCAGTCTCATGATAATCCTTCTTTTGGGACTTGCTGATTTTAGCTAGAAAACATGTAAAACAAGATTCAAATGTAAATGAAGAATGGAAGAGTATGTTTGGCTCTTTGGAACCCTCTAGTATACAGCATCCCCTTACCAAAGGCTATGTCCAAACCTCTGACCAGGAAGCTATCCAAACTGGAAAACCTCTTCGATCAGAATCCTCTGCTGGCATTTGTGTGCCTTTATCATCTTCTCCACAGGTATTTGAGGAAATATTTTAATTATTTTTTTGTTTCACCCTTAATATCTTTGATAAAGTATAAAGAGGGTAAATGCCAAATTCTGGTTAATTATGAATCAGATATTGAACTGAAGAACCAAGAGCCATTAGAAGGATCTATTATGCTTTTCCAATGTCATCTTATGATCAATAAACTAGATTCTGAGTCCCTGTTTGATGTAGTTTAGAGTTTCACAGAAGAACTTAGCCATTGATCTTTCAAAACAGTACAAAGTGCAGTTGTATAACATAACATATAACCTTGGCCTTTCGCTAATAATAAATATATATGTGCGTGTGTGTGTGTGTGTGTGTATATATGTATGTATGTATACATATATACACACATACACACACACAAACAAATCTAGGTATTTTACATATGTAACATATAACGTAGGCCTTTCACCAATAAAATATTTTTTCTTGCCTACTTGGTGAACATCAGAGCACATTTTCTCAGTTACTGTGATGAAAGACATTTTTTTCAGAAAACTTGCCAGTATTCATAGAATATTAACAAATGCATTTCTAAATGTCATTGAATTGCTTCATGCAAAGAAAGGCCTTGATGCTCATTCTTGATTGCTTTTGTTTGGATCTTCATATCAGTCATTGTAATTAATGAACCTAGATTCTTGATGCATTTGTTTTCCTGTTATACAAAAATAATGCACTAGCAGGTGAAGCCAAATTGAAGTCAGGAATAATCAGATTTCTAATGCAAAAGCTTAGAAGCTAGCTCTGTTTTTTATTATATATTATGTGATTATCCAGCATGATTTATGTATGGCTTTCAGACAGCAAATGGACAAGCTATCCAAGTCAGAAAACCAACTATACAAGTTATAAGCAGTGTAGTTTCACCCTCTACATATCAACTGCGCATTACTACTTGTAAAACTGAACTTCAACAACTAATACAGCAGAAGCGTGAACAATGCAATGCAGAAAGAATTGCAAAACAGATGATGGAGAATGCAGAATGGGAGACAAAGCCACCACCCCCAGGTAATTCCAGTGTACTTTTAACCATTAGAAAATCTATCAAGGTAACACAACATAGGATTTTAGTCAGTGGTGGTATTCAGCCAGTTCGCGCCGGTTCAAGTGAATCGGTAGCAAGGATTTGGCATGGGTCGCCGAACCGGTAGTAACTTCTGGCTGGCCACGCCCCCAACCTGGTTGCCCGGTCGCTGCTCGCTCGCCCCGTCCATCCAATGCGTCAGCCCGATGCTCGCCCGCCCAGTAACTCCTTAAGGTATTTCTTTTTTTTTTAACCTCCTGACAATCAGCTGTTCCTACAATCAGCTGTGCCAGGATTCCCCTCCTTCTCACTGCTTCACCCAGGAGGTTTCCCTGAGGCCCAGAAAGGCAAAAAATGGAGGGAGGGGGAGCAGCTCAGCAGGAAGGCCCCAAAAATGGGGTGGGGGGGTGCTGCCAAAAAAGGCCTCAAAACTGAGCGTGGAAGGGTGCTGTGTGCCCCTCCTAAGCTCCATTTTTTTTCTTCCTGAGCCCCTGGGGAGCCTTCTGGGAGCAAAAACCACCCCCCAGAGGCTCCCCTGAGGCCAGGAAGGCCCCAAAAATGGGGGGAGGGGGGCTGCCAAAAAAAACCCCATGCCTATGCAATCACATGGTCACGCCCACCTAGCCACGCCCACAGAACCGGTAGTAAAAATTTTTGAATCCCACCACTGATTTTAGTCCTGCTGAGATAACAGCAGATTTTGGAAAAGAGAAATTCTACTTCTTATGTTCTTTCCAATAAAGTCTAAAGTGATAAAATATCACTTCCTTGTTCTAGCTGTAACTTATGTTTTGTGAATGTAATAAGCATTTGCCTAGAAGTTATGAAATTCTCAGATTATCTAATCTTATCCATCAGGCTTTAATAAATCAAGTTAGTACTGTGCTGTATTTATTTATGTTTTTGAAATATGAAAATATGACTATTATTTTAGGTCAAAAATAGGTGGCTTCTTCTGAGCTAAAATAATAGCCATATTTTCATATTTCTGATGTCCATATTTCTGAAGTCCTGTTACCTTTTCCTTTCTTTTTAGATCAAGATCTGAAGTTTTTGAACAAGGATATGTTTTGTAATATATTGTGTTTCCCCAAAAAATAAGGTCTGGTCTTATATTTTTGGGGGCTCCGAAATAAGGGTTAGGGCTTATTTTTGGGGAAACACGAAATCCGGGTGATCAGCCTGGCTGGGCGCCCTAGTCCCACCCCCAATGCGTGCATAAAAGGCAGCAAGCACACAGGGTCTGACGGTGTTTAGCAGCAGCCACAGCCCCCCGGCCCCTTGATCGGCACACTCTGGGGCTGTGCAACTTGCAGAGCACTAGTGAGTTGATTACCTCTCTAAGCAGCAGACAGAGGCAGAGGCACAGAGACAGGTGATCCAGATGCATTGCACAGGTCACAGGCAAGCCTAAAGCCTCCTGCTGTCCACCCACTTTGTCCCACCATCTCTCAGCTTGCCTGCAGCCTGCATGGTGTGTTTGGATCACCTGCCTTCCCCTGCCTCTGTCTCTGCCTGCTGCTTGGATAGGCAATCAGCAGGCTGCAGCTGCTGCTGGACATCATCGCCCTCGCTGACTCCGATGCTGCCACAGCCACCCACACACCCCCTGGCTGATGACGACCTTAACTGGAGCTTATTTTGTGGGTAGGGTTTATATTAGGAGCACACTAACAATCAGCCTGGAGCTTATTTTCTGGTTAGGTCTCATTTTCAGGGAAACACAGTAACAGTAGTTACCTCTTTATATTATCTAATCTTAAGTATTAAAAGGTATGGCAGAGTACTGACTTCCTGATAATTACAATTGGCATTTATTTGGATATTTTTGAATTACTTATTAAATTTTCTACATAAAAACATTGGCTTAATATTGTCTGAAATGTTATCATAAGAAAACTTCAAAGTATATTATAAGATTAAAATAATCTACAATAAAATCTCAAAAAATTATGAAAATGATTGCCAGCTATTAAAAAAAACAAAAGTCTAGGTGATATAAATTTTTCTTAATTGCCATTTTGCAACTAGTTAAATGAGTTTCTTGTATTAAAAAGTATTCATAGAAATAGTCTTTAGTTCACTGAGTGAAATAGTTTTCTTCACTCAGTAATGATTTCAACATTCAACATAAGAGCCTCTGTGGCGTAGTGGTTAGAGTGCAGTATTGCAAGCTGCTTCTGCAGCCAGCTGCCTACAATTTGGCAGTTCAAATCCCACCAGGCTCAAGGTTGACTCAGCCTTCCATCCTTCTGAGGTGGATAAAATGAGGACCCAAATTGTTGGGGGCAATATGCTGACTCTAAACCACTTAGAGAGGGCTATAAAGCACTATAAAGCAGTTTATAAGTCTAAGTGCTATTGCAACATCTATGTGGACTGATTTTAATTGGTGATAAAAAACAGCCAAAGACATGTTTATATTTATATTTTGCAACTGAAAAATAGTATCTTAAGCACATATTAATCCATATGAAACTTCTGATATTCCAAGAAGAAAACCATATGCATAAATGGTCTTAGAAAATTAAAGATACCCAGCATAAATTGTGACAATTATTGACTAAATTATTTTGAATTATAAAATAATTTTTTAAATTATTTCATATATTATTATAAAAGTTTTTCAAAAGCGGCATGTATCAGAAATTTATAATTCTTATTTCATGCTAGTTTAAAATGTGTAAGCTGCTTTTGTTGATGTAGGAGCTGTTCTGCATAGAATCATTTTTGAAAAGATAAAATTGCTATTAGTTTGCCCTCCATATGTGCTACATTGTCAACATGCAATTTGAGAATACCTTTGTAAGTTTGAAGCCTCTAGAAGAAAATTATAGAATACAGGAAGATAGTGAACCTACAGTGGTGAGAGAGTTTGTGAATTTTATAGAACTATCCATGCCCTGCAGTATTTGACATACACTGACATAATGAGTCTTATTAAAGTTATTCTAGTTAAGCAAATCACATTCTGAACTATAGACTGCATCATATCTTTAATGAACACATTCACTACCTTGTTAGAAAAATTACATGAAGCCTTAAGTTATTCAGCTTTCAAGAGTGTCAGTTAAATCAGATGTTTTAGTTAATGAGATAACAGCCATAACTTTTAGAAATTCTGCCCTACTAAAATAGACATGTTGATTGCGGCTATGAGAGTCTGCGCTTCCTGATACAGGGTTGTAAAAGTGAAGTGAAGTGATAACACAGGGCAATGCAGAAAAACAATTTCCAAGGCTCCTACAACTAGGAAGGGCAGTAAAACTTTTGCCACAGACTTAGGCCTTCACCAATTTACCAAAGGACAAAAAGTGTACAAATAAAGAAAATGCAGTATCATTATTATTCTTTCTAATGGTTATCCAACAAAAATTATTCCAAAGACAAGATATGCAGTCTTCAGAAGGATTCAAAAGAAGTCAGGTCTATGAAAAAGTGCTTGCAGGTCTTTTATGTCAGTGTTTGTGAAACTGTCATAAGATTATTGGGCATGGGAGAATACAAGAAGTAAACCATCGTTCTTGAGAAATTATATGCTGCTGTTTCAGGTTTCTCATGATTTGGTAAGCCACTGCAACAATGTCCTATAGATAGATGAAAGTGGAACATTCTGGCATTAAAAAATGTTATTTGAGAAAAATAAAACACTGAATTACACAAAAAGAACTTCATTGCTACTATGAAGTTGTGGTAGAAATATAATGGACTGGGGTTAGTTTGTAGTCTCAGGGCTCAGCTGGCCCTGAGACCTTTGAGGGATAAGAGTTTTGATTGCACCAGGAAATTTTACAGGATAATATTGGGATATCTGTCCGTGAGGTGAAATTTTAAAAACTGTGGCTAGTGCAACACAAGAACAATCTTAAAAATACAAATAAGTCTACAATAAAATAGCCAAAGAGAAGGGTACAATAAAAATTTAGAAGAGTACAATAAAATAGCCAAAAAGAAGTGTCTGAATTCAGATTTTGAGTTTTGAATTGAAGCTTGAGACATGTAAAGAAATTAGTTCCTGGAAGATAACGCCAAAATGTCAATGGGTTGAAACAGTTTTAAAAAGGAATGAACCAAAATATCTCCAAGTAAGAGATTGATCAACAGTTACAGAAAATGTTTGGCTAAAAATCATTGTTGCTAAAAAAAAGGTGTTACTACATATATTTATTCCAACAATGAATATAATTGAACAATGAAATTTGACTCCATTATAGCTCTAATTGAGCTATAATTCATATATAATGTGTGTTGTTGGTTTATATATGAACAGGACTTGGGTGAAATTTAGATTAAATTACATGGCACAAAACAGGTAGCTGTCATTTAGTGACCACAATTGGGACTGGCAATGTGGTTGTTAAACAAAGCAGTTGCTAAATGAAAATCATGTGAGTGCAACTGTGCTTATAATTTTCTGCAGCTTTTCTTTGTTTTACAGCATCAAAAGGAAATGACCCCCAATAGCCCAAAAATTTAAACAATAGGGAAAGTTTGTGGAATAGGCAAACTTTGTTGCAAGGAAGCCAGATAAAAGGGCAAACTTTTTGCCTACTCCCTCGCCATTTGGAATGATGGTGGGATAATTAACAAGAGAATTGATATTTGATTTACATTCATTGGACAGGAAGAGACTGTAATAAGTGATCTAGCAGGTACACAATGGGGTACACACTGAAAAGAATGTGCTAGTGCCAGCTGCTTGCCTAGCAGGGTTGTAAGCTGTTTGGAAGACAAACAAAAGCCTTTAATATGAAATTGATTAGGGTCTTGTTTATCTCGAAACAGCAAATGTGAGCTCATTAGAGGGTTCTGAATGATTATAAAGTCACAGACTTTGTTTTTAGCACTTTTTACAGATGTGCTGCACTATGGAGAAAAGCTGCTCAGGAAGGCATAGCTTATTTAGGCAATCTCTTCACTTGGCGAGGAGGAGAGAGGAAAAAATGGGTCAGGCACAAGGCAACTTGTGGGCATTGATTGCAGAATTATATTTCATCCTCATAGCTGAGAATAGTTGGTTCTGGGGCAGTTATTAAATGAGGACTACCTATATTATAGAGTTACAGATATTCTGAAGAGTTCACAACTTTCTCCTACCACTGTAAAAATCTACCATTGTACGCCATAAACAATGAATTCCGTATAAATAGTTTACCAATGAAGTCCTGCTGCATTACATGGTCCTATTAGAGCTGCAGAAAATTTTAGTTTAATTCTAAATCAGGTACTCCATATGCAATATAGAAATATTTTATTTTAACACAAAATGCCTCTCTCCTTATCCAGTTACTTTATGTACTTAACATTGTTGCAGTTTTTCATGTTATTTTGATGTACAGTAGTGGCCAAAATTGTGGAAACCTTTTGGTAAAAGTGTATTTTTTGATGGCTAATAACACCACTTTTTTTGGAGTAGTACCATAAAATTATATATCAATGGAAAGATAATTTAATCAAGAATGTACAGTAATGCAACAAAGTTTGTTCAATTATCTGTATTCTATGAAACGTTATAGCCAAATAACCAGAAAAAGGAAGCACAACTTTCTTAGGTTGATATCAGGTAGCTTTCCTTCATCTGATTGCAGCCCAAAAGCATGAGTGTTTAGAGAAGGTGTCATCTTGTTTTTGCAATGACTCTTCTGTATGAATCTCCAGTAACATTTAATCTCTGGTAACATTGAACTGCAAACCAAGTCATACAAAACCTTCGCCAGACCAATTCTTGAATATAGCTCATCTGCCTGGAATCCACACTGAATAATGGACATTAATACAATTGAAACTTCTGGGGGTGACGTCGGGACAAAGAGAGGAGACGAAGAACAGGCTAGTTTCTTCACCCCCTTTCTTTGGTGCTGGAGTGATCCTGTGGGGAACATGAATCCTGAAGAGAATCGTGATAGTGTGGGGATACTCTAGGAGTGAAGCTGCGGAGGGCAAGCACCCTTGTGACAAAGAGGAAACCTTCGAGCCCAGCAAGAGGCTGTCATTTCTCTTTTTCTGTTTTTCTTCTTTTGATTACAAAAAACTAGGAGATTTAACGAAATAAGTGTTCGTATTTACACAAACTGCTAGCAGAGTAGTTTTTACAAGTTATTCTAGAGAAATTAAGAATAGATAAATTTAGTAAGACTTGATTAGACTTGTATATAAATCCCTATATTAATTTAGATTATATTTACTTAATTATAGTCAATATAGCAAATTTATTAACACTTAAGCGACTGTACTCCTATCTAGTAGAGCTATAATTAATACTTATAGACACGTATATTTGAACAGAACAAATACATATTTGAACAGATAAATTAACTTTTTACTTAAGGGGGGATTGTTGTATACCTATTTATTATACTTATTATACTTACAGTTGATACATTATCTGTATATTTTTATATATCTATACACTGATATATTTAGATAGTTATATATATTTATACGGACAAGATAAATTGTGTATTTGTGTGAAAGAACTGGAAAATTTATAATTATTCGAATAAGCATCCGAGAATTGGGAGAATTACATTGGTAACTTCATAAACTTTAATAATAATTTTAACAATCCATATTAGTTAATGCCAATTTGGGATAACGTGTATAGTATTTTAGGAAAGCAGACTGAAATATTAAAAGAAATGACAAGCATTACTACTACAGTGTTGAAGACTGGGAAAAATCCTACACCGGTGGCAACAACTTCAACGATAGTAGCTTCACCCTCGACACAAAAAACAATTGATGAGATGCTAATGGCAGAAAAACAGAACACTGCTTCTAACATCAGTATACAAACTACATTATTTACATTACAGGAAATGATGCTAAAGCTTCAGGAAACAATGATCATACAGAAATGAGAGCGGATATAAATGTAATCAAAGAAGAAATGGGAAAACTAAAAAATGAAATGAAATCGGACATATCTAATCTTGATGGGAAAGTTGGCTCAATTCAACAAGCCCCAGAAAAGAATGAACACACAATAAAAGAAGTCAAAAAATGAACGGAACAAAATGAAAAAAGATTAGAAAGGATTGATCAACAAATGAAAATAATAAAGAAATGGAAGACTCCTTGATCCACCTTGAGATGGATTGGACATCATTGTATCTTAGATTTCAAAATGTTGTGGAAACCAAGTAAGAAGATCTGGAAAAGGTGATGGCTGAAATCTTAGCAGATACATTAGGAAGAGACAAAAATGAAATACTGAACAAATTGGACAATGTGTATAGGGTAAGCACGAGTTATGCCAGGCGACATAAACTCCCAAAAGAAGTACACATAAAGGCTTACAAGAAGAAAGGTACGAGACATTATATATAGAATAATGAGATGAACCTGTTATCTACAAGGGAAAGGAGATTCAGATATTGAAACAGGTCCCGAGAAGGGTAAGGGAACAGAGACGGGGATATAGATTTCTGGCTGTGCAATTGAACAAAAGGGACATTCTCTTTTGGTGGCTGATTCCTGAAGGGATGCTATTGTGTGGGAAGAGAATTAAAATTGACACTCCAGAGAAGGCACAGGATTTCTATGACCAACTAGTCGGTCCGGAAGATCAGAGCAGCAAGGAGGAACTTGAATCAAATACCCAAGAGGAACATCAGCAACAAGAGAATAAAGAGGAAGAACAAAGAATGGGAAAGACAGATAATCAACAGGAACAAGAAGACTAGAAGAACTAGAAGAACTAGAACACAAAGAGAGATACAGGCAAGCAGAAGACAAGGAATTAGGTACAATTAAGAGAATGGGAGAAGAAATAAATCTACTATCAATTAATATAAATGGTTTAAATTTGGCAATAAAGAGGAAACGAACATTAGCAAAATAAAGTAAACAAAAAGTAGATATAATATGTTTACAAAAGATACATATTCAAAAAATGGGACGAAAAATATCTAGAATGCCAAATTAGGGAAATTATACACTGCGCCAGCAGATAAGGGAAAAAAGAAGGGAATAGCTGTATATATTAAAGAGGAGATAAAAGTGAAATTAATTTTTGCAGATCCCAATGGAAGAATTTTGATGATGGAAGTGTGGATAGCTCTAAAATCAGTATTATTAGTAGTAATCTATGCACCCAATGAAAACCAACAAAAATTTTACAAAATATTACATAAGAAAATTATTGAATTAGAACAAAGAAATATCTGTATCATAGGAGACTATAATGCAATAGTAGACCATAAAAAAGACTATAAAGGTGAAAAGAAAAAAGGAAAGAAAAGAGAACTACTAAAAGCATGTCTTGAAATGTTTACAGAACTTAATTTGATAGATGTTTGGAGAAAACTAAACCCAGAAAAAAAAACAATTTACTTTTTATTCTAATCCACACCAATCATGGTCACGCATTGATATGGCCTGGATGGGAGGAGAAAGTGGAAGACATAGAAATTTTACCAAATTGTTGGGCTGACCACAACCCACTTAAAATAAGCTGGAGAGGTAGAAAGAAAACAAGACGTGGGTGGACTCTAAACACTGAAATATTAAAAGATACCAAATTGGTTCAGAAACTGAGAAAAGAACTAACATATTTCTTTAAGGAAAATAATAGACAACACACGTCAACACAGAATTTGTGGGATACCATGAAAGCAGTTACTCGGGGGATCACAATATATATAGCAAAAAGGATCAAAGAAAAATTTGCTCAACTAAATAAGTTGCAGGAAACAATTAAGAAATTAGAGACTAAATTACAAAATGCTCCACAAAACATTAAATTAAAAGAAAAATTGACTTTAACTGAACATAAACTTAATCTAATAGATCAAGAAGAAATGATGAAAAATCTAAAAATACCTAGGCAAACATCCTTTGAACAAGCTAATAAATCAGGAAGGTGGTTCTCTTATAAGCTTAAAGAGAAAGAAAAAAGAATCATCTATCAACTACAAGATGAAAATGGAGAATATCATCATACAATAGAAAGAAAGAAAAAAAATACAATTGAACTAGTCCGGAGGTATTTCAGAGAAGAGTACTCTACTCCTCAGCTCGTAATAGATTACCTTATGCCACCAGGCTTGAAATTTTGAACCTAGACAACTTAGAACTGTGCCGCCTATGGTCTGACCTAAGCTTAGTACACAAAATTGTCTGCTACAATATCCTACCTGTCAATGACTACTTCAGCTTCAATCACAATAACACATAGGCAAACAATAGATACAAACTCAAAATAAACTGCTCCAAACTTGGTTGCAGAAAATACGACTTCAGCAACAGTGATCAACGCTTGGAACTCACTACCTGACTTTGTTGTTGCTGTGTTTTTAAGTTCTCCCTCTGGTCCGATCCAGCAGGGGGTGCCCAGCCGCAACCTGACTGACTGTATAAAAGCTGTATAAAAGGAGCTGTCAAACAGGCCAACAGCTGTTGCCTCATGGCTGAGCTTAATCTGTGGTGTTAGTGAGCAAAGCTTAAATAAAACCTGAACAACCAAGCCAGCTGCCTCACCTCATTTTGTAGTGTGTTTATTTCCAAGAACAAAACACTGGCAATGAAGGTAGGATGCCTTTCCTACCCCTGAGGCAGAAGGTGAGCTGAAAGAGCAAGTCACTAAGGGTAGACAAGTGAGTTAGAAGATCTCTGTTTGAGGCACATTAAGAATGAGTCACCCTGAGGGGCTTGAGAGCTAAATTCTACCTGTCATCCAGCCTCAAGGAATCAGAGATTCTGTGAAGCCGTCACTAAGAATGACAGTGTTAAATTCGTTTGTGCCATTTGGTGCTGCCACAGAAACCTGGGAACCATACATAGAGAGCTTTAACTGTTTCCTTGAGGCAAATGATCTGGTAGAGCTAACAAGCAGCAAGCGGAGAGCGCTGTTTTTAAACTTATGTGGCAAACAAATGTTTGACACTGCCAGAGCTCTTTTATCTACTCACCCTCTTTCCATAGTTTCCTGGGACGAGCTGATGGCTAAGCTGAAGAACCACTATGCCCCAACACCATCCCAAATTGTCCGAAGACATGCATTCCACCGTCTTGATCAAGCTGAAGGAGAGTCCGTTAATCAATATGTGGCAGGACGACTGCCCTGCACTGTGACTTTAAGGAGCTGGATGACGTCCTACTGGACCGGTTGGTATGTGGGCTTAAAGATCTTCACATCCAGCGCAGACGACTAACCAAACCAGACCTGACACTTCAATCAGCCCTAGATGAAGCATGCGCAACTGAGTTGTCAAATAAATCTACGGTTGAAATATATGGCGCCACCAACCCTGTTGCAGGAAGAAAAGCCTTAGCTGTCCATCAAGAATCCATTGACGAGGACATTGAACTGACAGGCGATGTCGACATCCATCGGCTTAAGATGGCGTCAGGTAATAAATGGCCAATTAACAAAACCCTTCATTCACAAACATGCTTTGGCTGCGGAGGTAACCATCCACGAACAGCATGCAGATTTAAAACCGCAAACTGTCAGCACTGTGGCAAAAGAGGCATCCTGTGCAGAGCCATCCAGCCTGATGATAGGGTCCAGACAAGACCAGTACCTACCAAGAGAACCCCCAGGAAATTTCCTAAGCTAGGGGAGTTTCACAATCCAAAGGGATAATTACCCTATAGATCCTAGAATTGGGCAAACAAATTTGTCAATTAAAAGGAAAAATTTTCTAACAGTAAAAATAGAAGGGCAAAACTGTCAAAAGGAGGTTGACACAGGATCTTCCCTGTCTTTGGTATCTTGGAGCACTATCGAAAGATTGGTGCCTAAGATGTCAAAGAAAAGATTGAGACCTGATTGGCTACCAGTTTGACAGCTCAGTATAAAAGGAGCTGTCAAACAGGCCAACAGCTGTTGCCTCATGGCTGAGCTTAATCTGTGTTATTAGAGCACGAAGCTTAAATAAAACCTGAGCAACCAAGCCAGCCGCCTTGCCTCATTTTGTGGTGTGTTTTGTTTCCGAGAACAAAACAGTTGTTACATCCTCAAACCCCAAAAATTTTAACCTTAAACTGTACCGTGGACCTCACTCCACTCCTAAAAGGTCTTTAAGGGGGCATGCATAAGCGTACCAGTGTGCTTACCATCCCTGTCCTACTGTTCCCATTTATTTGTACTCATTTATAATGTATATATACTTATACCTGTTTATACTTATATGTTTATATGTTATGTTCATACTTATACTTGTTTTCTCATACATGATTGACAAACTAAACTAAATAAATAAAATAAACAAATAAATTAACCAATCAGATCACAGTAGGATTCAGTTATTGATGTCATGTATTGAAGCTGAGAGGATATTTGTCAGCATGTTATGTGATTGTTATCAAGTTGGGGGGGTTGTGTTCATTTATTTAGTGAGCTTGTAAAACGTAATAAATTTAAAGTAATGATGCAAAGACTGGTTGCCCAGAAAACGATGTAAAATAGTAGTATTAAGTGAACAAGGCTACAGTTATAAGAAGAAAAATTAATGGAAACTTAACCAAAGGTGGCAGAGGTATAAGAAGATTCAGTCACTACAAAATCACACTGAAAGGCAGAAAAAGGTGCGCAACAGCAAGCGATGATAGAAGAATTAACAGACTGTGCCTACGTGACAGAAGAAAATCATCTGGGTGTATACAAGATGAAATGGTGCAATGCAATGTGAAGTTGAGTGCAAGGACTGTTCGGCGCAGACTTCAGGAATTTGGCCTAAAATCTTGAATTCCACCAAAAAAGCCACTTTTATCTCTCAAACAAAGATTGAAAAGATTAAACTGGGCTAAAACCCATGTTACCTGGACAGAGGAACAATGGGACAGTCTTATTTGGAGTGATGAGACCAAGATGTCCCTGTTTGGAAGTGATGACATAAAACACGTAAGGAGAAAAATAGGAGAAGATTTGCATCCTGATTGCATTACATGTACGATGAAACACCCAGTCAGTGTTATGATCTGGGGTTATATGACATCAAAAGATGTGGGCAGAATTTGTGTGATTAATGGGAATATAAATGGCCAAAAATCCATTAATGAAATACTTGAGCCCAAACTAAAGCCTTCCGCACATGATCTTTTCCAAGACAATGAAGCATTTATATTTCAACAGCTCCATGTTATGTTGCTGCTGTGTGAAAAAAGTGGTTTCAAGATAATCATATTCCACTGCTGGAATGGCCTGAGAATAGCCCAGACCTTAACCCAATTGTAAATCTGTGGAGCTGACTAAAGAAACTTGTTAGTCAGAAGTGATCCAGCAATAAAACCCAGTTAATAGAAGCAATCATTCAGTCTTGGTTTCACATTATAACAGTTGCAGAACTAAGACTTGGTTCACTCCACGAGAAGACGTTGTAAGGCCGTAATTCATGCTAAAGGTTACCCAGCTAAGTATTAACTGTGTGTTTTTGTATAATTTTTGTATATCTCATTTTTCCTTTTTTATATATATATATTTTTATTTTAAGACAAACATACACAGACAATACATAAAAAAAAACATAAAACCATCTTCCATTTTGTACATACAGTGTGTCAGTGGGTTTAGAATCTTTTGTGCGATCCTTTCATAATCATTGGTCACAATTTATATCAATCTCACATTGTCAAAGTAAAATATGCTTATCTATTTATCAATTACTAATTATCCTGCTATTTATTCCATCAATATTATATTATGCTATCATCCAATGGTTATATATGTCTACATTATATTTTGTAGCAGTCTATTAAACTTCTATAACAAAATTATCTATTCTGTTACCTTACCATGTCTTTTTATAAAACAAATCCCATATTATATAAAGTTGCTTGTCTTCTTGTTCTCTAATTTCAAATGTCAGCTTACTCATTTCAGCACAGTCCATAATTTTTTTAATAACTTCCTCCTGCATAGGTATTTGTCATTTTTCCAGGTCTTCACAAATACAATTCTAGCTGCTGTTAAAACGTTTACAATCAAATATTTCAATTCTTTATTGTATATGTCCGGTATGACTCCCAATAAAAAGATCTCTGGCTTAAAGTCTATATGTTGTTTTATCCTTTTTTCCAACCGTGTGTGGATTTTAGTCCAATATTTCTTTGTGTCCAAACATGTCCACCACATATGGTAATATGAACCAGGTATCTGATGACATTTCCAGCATTTATCTGATTTATTCTTAAACATTTTCACAAGTCTCGTCGGGGGTAGGTGCCACCTGTAAAACATCTTATACAAATGTTCTTTATATGCAGTTGACATTGTCATTTTATAATTTTGAGACCACAATTTTTGCCATTTTTCTAAATCAATCCCATATCCAAAATTTTCCCCCCAAGCAATCATCGTTTCTTTAACTTGTTCCTCCTCCAATTTAAATTCGAATGGATGTCCATAAAGTTTTTAAATTACCTTTTCATCAGTACCCATCAAAATTTTATCTAAATCAGTCAACTTATCATAAATACCTTCTGCTTTAGAGTCTTTATCAAACCTAGATTGTATTTGCAAATATGAAAACAAATTCATTTTTACACCTTGTTCTTCCAACGCTTGCATAGATTTAAGTTCATCCTTTTCATTCAATATCTCACCATATCTAACTTTGTTCCTTTTTATATATTATTGGATAAGAAAAAGCTTCAATAGTTGATATCCATGTTGGAATTTTTAAGTAATATTGTCTTTTTATGTTCTCCCAGTTCAAAAACAATGCCTCTATATATGTCTTCTAAAATACCCCTTTGTTTTAGTTCCCTTATACCAGAGAAAGGCATGCCATCCCAACAGCAAGTCATGGCCTTCTAAAGTCAATAATCTACTGTTCCTTAGTGTTATCCATTCCTTTACCCACATCAAACTTGTCACCTGGTAATGCAGCTTCCAATTGGGCAAGGAAAACCCTCCTCTTATTCTTGCATCTTGTAACAGCTTTATTTTTATTCTTGCTTTTTTACCCTGCCAAATATATTTCAACACAATTCTATTTAAATCTTCAAAAAATTCTTTCCCTAGTTGAATAGGAATTGTCTGGAATAAATATAAAACTCTAGTTAATATATTCATCTTAATTGTAGATAATCTCCCAATCAATTATAGTTGCAGTTTTTCCCATTTTATCAAATCTGTCGCAATCTGCTCTTTGAGTTTAACATACTGTAGTTATCTTCCTTCAGTGTACTACATCTTGATGTAATATGTATCCCTAAATATTTAACCTTGTTCGTGACCTGTATTTTAAAATTTTCTTCCAACTCTTTCTTTCATCTTGCTAACATATTCTTTATTAATATCTTTGTTTTGTCTTTATTTATTCTCAAACCTGCTACTTTTCCATATTCTTCTATTTTTTCTATTTGGGTGCTGTTTCCAATGGGTCTTCTAATATAAATACCAGATTGTCTGCAAAAGCTTGCAATTTATATTCCTCCTTTTTAATTTTCATTCCTTTTATTTCTCTTTCTTCTCTAATATTCCTGTTCAACACTTCCAATGTTAACACAAACAGCAGAGGCGACAATGGACAGCCTTGCCTTGTCCCTTTCAGAATCTATGGATTCTGTTAATTCTCCATTCACCATCACCTTTGCAGCTTGTTCATGGTATATTGTTTTAATGGCTTGGATAAATTTTTTACCAAAGTCCATTTGTATCAATTGCAGTAAAATAAATTGCCAACTCACATTGTCAAAGACTTTTTGTGCATCTAGAAACACCAAGGCCATTTGCTTTTCAAGATGTGCATCATTCCAGAGTATCCAAAATAATTCTCACATTGTCTTTGATTTGTCTCTTTGGCAGAAATTCATTTTGATCAGTACGAATAAAATTATTTAAGTATCTTTTTAGTCTTTCTGCCAAAATTGAAGCAAATATTTTATAGTCTTGAGTTCAATAGAGATATAGGTAATAATATATAGGTATAATTTTTAACTTGCTGCAGGTCTGTACCTTCCTTCAGTATAAGTGTAATGTATGCTTCTGACCATGTTTTTGGTATTCTTTTCTTCAACATAGCTTCATTCATAACTTCTAACAGATGAAGATTCAATATTTCCTGAAATGTCTTGTAAAATTCCGCTGGCAAACCCTCTGGACCTGGTGCTTTCCCAACATTCTGTTTTTTAAGGCTTCTGTTAATTCCATCATTGTTATATTTCCTTCTAACATGGTTTCAATATTTTTAGGTATCTGAGGTAGGTTCGCTTTCTGTAGATAATAATAATCTTCTTAGTAAATCTAATGTGAACTTCTCTTGGTAGTCTATACCTTGTGGCATATCTTGTATTGACACGAAACACTTCATTCATCCCATCCATCATCTTTTCTTTGGTTATTTCCAGTGCTTCTGCCAATATTTCTGCCATTATTTCAGTAAGGTTTTCAGCTTTTCCTTCTTCTATATTTTGAAATCTTAGATAAAATTCTGATTTATCTATCTCCCATCCTAATGGTTCACATCTGCCCTTCTCTACATTGCTCAGTCGAATATCAATTTTTCCAATTTTCTTATCTCTTTGTATATCTTCAATTTTTTAAAATCTGTCTTCATATTTCATCATCATCTGTTAAATATTTCCACTTTCTCATCTGTCTTTTCAATTTTTTGCTCAATCTTCTGGATTCCTTGCATAATCATCTGTAATGTCACTTCCTTCTCTTTCTCTTTTTCCTGTTGTAATATTGTCTGTATAGATTGTTGTCCTCCAGATGGTGAGGGGATTGGTATCGAAGAAGCTGGAACTGTTGTCTTTCTACTCATCTTATAATGCTTATCTGTAAAGAAAGAGAGAGAAAAAAGAAAAAAAGAGGAAAAAGGAAAAAAAGGAAGAAAAAAAAGACAAAGGCAAACAGTTGCCACTCCAAAGGAAAAAAGGAAAAAGAAAGTCTTCTGGCACTTGTATACTTAATCCAATTAGTTACAATGGTAAATGTAAAAAGTAAAAAAATCAACGATAAAAAAGAGAAAAAGAGAAAGAGAAATATTCTATATGTTCCTCTTAATAAAAAAAAAAAAAAAGATTTACATTCTGGTTCCTGGTTTAAAAAGTCCAAATCCAATTAAAGAGAAAAAAAAAGCCCAACTGCGGGGAGGGGTAGAAAGGGAGGCAAAAGGTAAAAAGCAATTCTCATATAAAACAAGCCTCTGCCGCCAAATATCCAAGACTCTTTGATAAATCAGTTTTTCAAGGTCACTTCAATCTTCTTTCTTTCAACTTCAACTCCAGCTATCTGTTCACAAATGAGCACCTGAATAAACAAACTGCCATACTTATCTCTATCTTTTCCAATACACAGCTCAGAGTCCTTGATTGTAACACAAACTAGTGAAAGAAAAAAGAAACAATGTATCCAAGCCTCTGGGTGGCAGCGCTACTTACTTTCCTTCACTTTCACTTCCCCCTCCTCAATCTACAGCCAGGAACTAAAAGAAAAAAAAGTAAAATATTTCCCCCCCTTTTTTAAAGGGAAAAAAATCTTAAATCAAGCAGAAGAGTGTTAATCAAAAAAGAATTTTCGAAAGGATTGTTAAAAAAAGGAGAAAGAAATACAAACAGAAATAAAAAGATTAACAAGTACCAGTCCAGCTTAAAGTTAAACAGCTTTGCCAAGTTCAAAATTCCAATAAAAAGGGGGGAAAAGAAAAAAAGCTTTCACTTTAACAATTAATCACGCCACTTAAACTCTTTTCACTGTTAGTCCACTTTAATTTTTGCAGGGTGTTCTCTCCAAGAAATAATAAGTAAAAGTTCATCTCACCAAACTGACACACTTTCTTCCAATCTCTTCCATTCCGGAGCTGTCCCAGCTTCAGCAGCTTGGAAGGCTGCCTCTCCGCCACCAGCAAAAAGAGCTTTCCCTGGATCAACCAGGGACTTTGCGACTTCCCTGGGATCAACAGGATGTGCCCTTGTCAATCACCGTCTCTACGGGACGATTTAGGTCCGTTGGGACCAACCAGCAGCTGAGATATCGACGGTGATCTTGGAGGATCAAGATCGCCCATCCAACCACTGCGCCGCCAGCTCTGCCCTCAGTCATATATCTCATTTTTTCTATGAGTTTTACTTCTTTATAACTGCTATTCTAATAGCAAATCCTTCATAAAAGTTATTGCATTACAGTCTTGATTAAATTATCTTTCCATTGATATATAATTTTATGGTACTCCAAAAAATGGTGTTATTAGCCATCAAACCTCAAAAATACATTTTTCCAAAAGGTTTCCACAATTTTTGGCAACAACTGTATTGCCATATTCAGATTAAATGGAATGGGGAAAGGGAAAAGAGAAGGAAATTGGTTTGTCTTGTGACATTATCAATAATTCCACTGTATTATTTCAATATTTGCTTATAAGAACTATATGAGTTGGTGATTCTCTGCCTAATAAGTTTCAGTGTCAGAGAGAAAGGATTAAGTAATACACAGCTAGCTATGTGTGTGCTTACTAATATTTGCATTTTATGTTATCTACCTAGTTTTGTATTTTATAATGCCTGCATGACATTGGGGAAAAGCAAGCAAGCAAGCAAGAATCCTTCATGCTTTTGTTGAATAAATGAAAAATACATTTTACTTTGCCTTTAGGTTGGCATCCCAAAGGGCTTCTGGTTGCTCATCTGCATGAACACAAGTCTGCAGTGAATCGTATTAGAGTCTCTGATGAACATTCAATTTTTGCTACATGCTCAAATGATGGAACAGTTAAAATTTGGGACAGTCATAAAATGGAAGGCAAAACAACAACCACTAGGTAATTTATAATATTTAGAGATGCAGATTTAATTCTAGGAGTATCTACCATATAGTTTATGAAATTAAAAAGCATAGAAAAATGAATAGAAAATATGGTTAGGGATCAGCAGGGAGAAAGAAGCATGCTTACAATATTTGAGAAACCTTTGTCTTTTTTCATACATGGGACTAAAACATTTTAATTTTTTAATATTAGGATACTGTACGGTACATAGTCCTACTTCATTGGGTCAGTTTGAGGTACTGCAGTTTTCTACATTATAGATAATTAATTATAGAGATAAAAATTCAATATTGGTTTTTTAATGAAGACTTTTTGCCACTTCAGTTTAATTCTAAGGGGCTTAACAAACAAGGAAATATAATAATACAATGCAAAAATAAAATAATTATAAACAAGTATGAAAGAATAGTGAGCCTAATGATATAATAAACACTAATATTAGTATCTCCGTGTGTTCCAATTACAATAATAGCTGCCTCAGTTCTCTGATGCTCTGGAACATTAATGTTGTTTAAAGCTTATATTAATAGTGAAAATACAGATGTCATTTAAATGGAGTTTCTGCAAAAAAAAGTGCTCACCTCTGGCCAAATCATCATATCATTAGAGGTAGTGTTCACTTAATGACAAGTTGCTTAGCAACCATTCTAAATTACAATGAATCTCCCAAAAGTTTCTTAAGACCCAGATTTCAAGTTGTGATGCCTGATCATGTGAATGCATTTTAAACACTTGGCAACCAGCCTACATATACTGCACCCTTTGTTCTCATCATCACAGTTTATGAGTTTTTTGACGGAAACCAACATTTGCTTCCAATTTCTGGCAAAAAAGGTCCATTTTAAAAGCCAGTATAACTTAACTATCATAATTCCATGCTCAATTACAATCATATATTGAGATCTTCTTGTATATCATTTAAGGAATGGTTTTTCCCTATATCTTGAATGCTTATATAGGACTGTGGAGACCTTTATGCTTACAGTTGCACAAACATTGACTCTCATGAGTTTCAAATTGATTGGTCAATCAATTCACAGATGGTTTTATAGAGACCTCAGTGCAAACATCTAGGCTGTGCATGCAGATACTTATCTTTAAACAATAACACATGCACAATATTATAGGGAGCAGGACTTCTTACTATTGCTTACACATTGAGCATTTTAGGTTTTGTAATACCTGAATAGAGCTAGTGTTATTTTCTTTGATTGTTTGGTATCAATCTCACTATTAATTGCCTAGGATAAAACCCTTGATTAAATCATGCGTATAATATAAATTCATTGAAATCTATTTGATTTCAATTATCATTCAGTTTTGTTTAAGAAAGTATTGAAAACAATTGAAAGGCTCAGTATTAAACAACCTGTCCAAAAAGTTCTTCCTCCTGAGTGGGAATGTTCTTTTCTAAGCTTTCACACTTAGCTCAATGCTTTTGAGACGTGCTGCAAAGGTACGTAAAATATGCTAATTTTTTTCCAGAGTTGTGACCAGTAGGTGTATGTAACTTTAGTTTCAAATCTTTGAAGTCAGCTTTTCTTTTAAAGCAAGGAAGTAGAGTTCAGTTGTGAATAATAATGATGTACCTATTGC
The DNA here is from genome assembly GCF_049901735.1 of Notechis scutatus. Classification (NCBI taxonomy): domain Eukaryota; kingdom Metazoa; phylum Chordata; class Lepidosauria; order Squamata; family Elapidae; genus Notechis; species Notechis scutatus. The sequence continues at coordinate 55,039,958 of NC_142025.1, read as the reverse complement.
TCTGATATTATATAAGCAATTTTATTTTACACGCCTATCTCTTCAATAAATTAAAAATTAAAACCCATTAACCCTCATTTTCCAGGCAAGGTTGCCCTTATCTCTGTCAAAGAACTACTGTGCATACATAAATTAAATACATGTTCCAATTTGTTGGGTTTTTTTGCCTGGAAATTCTGGGAATAATAGCTTTATGATAGAAATAATGATCTCTTAACAGAGGATCCTTATTAGAAGGGCATCTTCTCAGAATTTTATGCCAGACCTCATAATAAATGAAATGTATGTAGCTCACTGTTGTAATGACGAGGCAGTCGAGGTGTTTGATCATGATCACATGAATCATGATGACTTTATTGGAGTCTAGTCTTGTATTTATACACATTTCTAGTAATCCTCTAACATTGGTTAACTTTGGTTGTTGCTCAACCTTTGTTACTGTCTAGCATAGTAATTAACACAATTAACTATCTCTAGTTAAAGTCTAACACATGTTTACTTCCTCTCTAATCCTTCTTTGCATTAGTGATTTTGTTTGCCTGAGTTGTATTTGCTTTTGTCCTTATCTGAGGTTTGCCATCCAAGATAATGACATTCCTGCAATTACAACTCTACATATCCTCGTTTTTTATTTTAAATGAAGGATTCAAAGATTTATGAATGTATCTCAATCGTAGAGGATTTAAAGAAGAGGAAGTAGAATGAAACAATGTAAACAAATTTGGAATACATTGAATAAAACAACAGGTTACAATTAGTACAATAATAATAATTATAACATAAAAGAAAAACTGTCTGAGCCAAGACCAATCAGGGAGCCAATTGGTTAGCCACTCAAAAGGTGAGTACTGAGCATGGATATTATTTTGAATGTAGGATTGTAAATTGGCAAGCTCATCCTCAATAGTTTTATTCAATGAATGAAAATGCACAGCACATCCATGGTGTCCAACTAACTTACAGAACCCGCCTTGACGGGCTAAAAGATAGTCTATGGCAAAACGTTGCTGTAAGACATCTTGATTTAAGTCTTCTATTTCATGCTGCAAATCACGAATAATAGCAGCAGTAGCATTGATGGATTTTTCAAGTCTGCAGGTGAGACCAAGAATAGATCGTCTGTTTTCTTGAGCAATTATGCCAGGATAAGAGGCTAGAGTAATGACTCCTGTAATGGCCCCTGCCATTGCACGGCCAAATGTAGAACCAGAAGACAATTGTGTGTCAATAATAACTTCATCATTACATGTAGGCCCCAGAGAGAAACGCCGCTGTTGAGTTGATGGGAGTGTACCTATTTGAACAGGTAGAGTAAAATAACCTATAGCTGCACATTGATAATTCTGAGGATGCACATTGGTGGCATATTTATCAAAAAAGAACCACATATTAGGATCTTTAAGCTGCCATCCAGCGCATATCGATCCTGTATTAGAGTGATCAGAGGCATTAAAAATAGGAAAATTGTTAGGATACATATTAGGAGCTATATTAAGTCCATACAAAGAAGAATTAAAGGTACCTGACAACCAATAGTAGTTAGAACAATAACTATAATTCCCCAGCTTTTTTAATATGTGCTGGGCAGCATCATAATCAGACCAATTATGAAGCCAAGTGTGTTTAGCGTGACAACAGAAACACAGACCCCTTGTAAATTGACTAACTTTCAAATAATGCCAACGACAGAATTCAATTACATAGGGGGTTTAGAAAATAGCCAGGAGTGTGAAATAGATTGTAATTGTGGGACAATAAATGTAGAAGACATGATCAAGTTAGGGGTAAAAGAAATTTGACCAAATGCCATTGGGGCTCATAGTATAAAATAATATTTGTGCCATGGGTCATAAACATGTATTGGGCATGACGAACCCACAAATTAGGGTTAAGACGAACCACAGAAGTGTCATTTTGAGCAGAAACACCATTAACCATAAACAAGAAAATACAAAGCAAAATTGTAACAGAATTAGCAGTAATAATAGCAAAAACAGCAGCAACAAGATTTTCAGGAGTCTGAGGTAATGAGGCCTGTTGCAGTTGTTGTTGAGCTTGATATGTAGTAGATTTAACCTGTCCCCAAGTGATGGGTTGCGGGCGCTTCGACCTTGGAAGCTGGACTTCTGTGTTCAGATGAAGATTGAAATCCAGAATCAGGTTGTGAAGGCCCTGATACCATGCCATGATACAGACGAACACAGCGCGCTGGAACCCACACTGCTTGTCTAGTAGAAGGATCTTCCATGGCAGTGTAACCACAACCCCAGATGATCAGCGATGTAGGGCCTTTCCAGGTTGAATCTGGAGCTTGGCGATACTTTACCAAAGGCCTTGCTAAAGATTCAGTAGTTCGAAAATGCAAATTAACAGGTGAGTCTGCAAGAGAATCTAAAAAGGTTAAATAATTCCAAGTATATAATGCTACAGCAATGAGATTTTGAATCTTTCGCAGATGGTAAGGGCCAGACTCAGTTTGTAATTGTTTTTGAAGCAATGCCTTAAAGTATGATGAGCTCGCTCAACTATAGCTTGACGCTGAGAGTTGTAAGGAATTCTGTGCACTAAAGTAATATTCCATTTCTGTAAAAGGTTTGAAATTCCTTACTAATATAAGCTGGGCCATTATCAGTTTTCAACTGAGAAGGCCGACCCATCACAGCAAAAGAGGATAGGCAATGAGAAATAACATCTGAAGTACATTCATGTTTTAAAACAGTAACCCAAAGGAAATGTGAATGAGTGTCAATAGACGTGTGAAGATAACAGTATGGCTTAAAAGTTGAAAATTGAGTTACATCCATTTGCCAAATTTGATTAGCTTGGGTTCCTCGTGAGTTGACACCTACTGGAAAGGGAACTGCCAGTTGCTGACAAGCTGGACAAGCACGGACAATATCCCAGGCTTGAGATAATGAAATTTTAAATTGCTTTGCAAGCGATTTGGCAAAATGACTATCAACAGGATCAACAAACAAAGACACAACATCCTTTAAGGATTCATCTGCCTTCTGATTTCCTTCAGTCAAGGCATTAGTAAAGAGAGTATGACTTCGAATGTGTTCTACATACAAGGAATACAAGCGAGTTTCCAAACTATTCTTTAAAGATAAAAACAAGGATAACAAATTCTTATCCAAAAAGAGAGCACAATAAGAAAAATGAAGAGATTGCATAGCTAAATACACATATTGAGTATCAACAATCAAGTTAATAGGTTGGTCATTGAGCAATTGTAAAGCTAAAATCACAGCAGCCAGCTCAGCACGTTGAGCTGAAGTCTGCGTGGCAGTAAATTTAAAATACCATTGTTGTTGAATCTGCCAGACGACCACACCCCTTGTTGGTGAGCCATCAGTAAAAACTTTAAGAGCTTTAGAAATAGGATTTCTAAATGGAAGAAAAGGCCAGATTTAAAGTAGTAGTAACCACTATTCTAGGATCCTTGGGTAAAGAATATAATAAGTTTCCCACATATTGAGAAAAGGCTATCTGATATGATTCTGAAATCATCATCAAATGCTCATGTTCAACTTTTGTACGAGTGAAAGCTATGCTAATGAGATCCTGTCCTGTAAGATGTAAGACTCTTTTACGACCTTTAATAATCAAATCCTCTAATGCTAATGATTGATAAGGATAAATGTTTCTAGGCGGAGTAGCAGACAAATTAATCCAATCATGAATGTTGACTGCTTGTGGAGAGGCATTAGAATAAAGACATCCTGTGGGTAAGGGTGCAGTAGGAAGAATAGCTAAACAAAGTCCTATTGTTAAGGATGTTATCCTGTCCACATATCGATGCTTAAACTTATTCAATATTTCTTGAAGGCATGTTCTTTGAAGATCAGTTAATACAACTAGATCTCCTGGTGCTTGTGCCCCCTTCAAAGACTGAAATAAAGACAACATATCACCAGTTGTAATGTAGAAGAATGAGCACGCCCAATTAATAATGCCAAGTAATTTTGCCATTGTACTAAAGTATATGATTTCTGTACTTGTAATTCAGGAAGAATTGGAATGGAGCAATTATGCAACATTCTATGTCCTAAGTAGGTATAAGGTTCTACCTTTTGAATTTTTTCTGAGGCTATATACAGTCCCTGTTCTCAATATATCATCCATATAATGATAGACTAAATAGGAAGGAAATTTATTCCTAAAGGGTTGAAGAGCATTATCCACTTAAATATTGACAAAGTGTAGGGGAATTAAGCATTCCCTGAGGCAACACGCACCAATGATATAGTTTTGTGTGCATGCTATTACTAAAAACTCGAACAGTAAATGCAAATTTTTCTTTGTCTTGGGGCTGCAAAGGTATAGTAAAAAAGCAGTCTTTAAGATCAACTACCAATAATTTATAAAAATTAGGAATTAAGTTAGGATTTGTTAGACCACATTGTAAAGGACCCATGTTTTTATAAAGGATCAAATCCTGCAAGAGGCAAAATTTCCCATTTTACTTTTTTATAAAAAAAACAGGAGTATTGCAAAGACTATTAGAAAGTTCTATATGACCAACAGCCAATTGTTCTTGAACCAATTGTTGTAAAGCAGCAAGTTTTTTCCTTGATAATGGCCATTGTTCCACCCAAACCAGCATAGAACAGAACCATTTAAGAAGAAGAGCCATCATCAAGAATCAAATGTGCATTAAGAAGAGAAAAGATATCACTGCTCCAAATATTAGTATGAATATATAGAATGTATGGTTGTAGGAAAAAAGACTTACCAACAGATGTTGTAACATTAATTTCTTGAACACTCTGCCAAGCAGCTGTAGAACCTCCTATTCCCCACAATGAAGAAACTTTTCATTTTTGCCACTGTACTGGCCAATGTAAAGAGATGACAGTAACATCTGCTCCAGTATCCAATAACCCTTGAAATGGTTGTTTATTTAGGAAGAGTGTTAATAAAGGACGAGAGGAGTTCAGCTGATGAAGTAAACCTACAGATAAAAAAATTGATCCAAATCCTGCATCCACATGATTACCTATACCAGGAGATGGATTTTCATATAGAAGAAGAAACAATTGAACAACAGAAGAATTACAAGGAAGAACTTGAGGAAGATTCGCCCAAATCTGAATCATGAAGATACCAGTGTAATCTGAATCTATTACACCAGGCACAACAAAACAGCCCTTTTTGTGTGCAGAAGAACGAGGCAAAAATAAGCCAACTAATCCTGAAGGAAGAAAACCTTTAAATTGAGATGAAAATATTTTAACTTCTAAAGGAATTTTAAACTCAATTTCCTCTTGAGTGATTAAATCAATCCCGGCGCTACCAGCTGTGGCTAGGGCGGAGTGAGAGAGACTGCTGAAGCAGTCAGGTAATATTTGCTTCCAATCTTCAGGAATCATTGTATAACCATTTTTTATTCCTTCTACAAGTCCTTTTGTAAAATTACCACTAATCCCATAGTCTGTACCTACCTTTTTTAACTCTCCTAAGATCTGATAAGGCAGACCCTCCCATCCTGCTACTTGCAATCCAAGCTGTGGTCCCTGACCAGGATGATATTGTACTGGACAAACAGACACTAATTCTGCAAGTCCTGTTCCTGAGACAGAGGCATCATTTTTCTCAACCATTTTCTGAAAAGAAGACTGAACAATAGAGTCAGGAGGTTTTTGCCCTGTATCTGCAGCAGCTGAGGGAATGGAAGACATATATTCAGGTGAAGAAGGAGGATAAATGACAACATTAGTATAACGTGAAGGTGGAGGTGTTAAAAGAGAAAGTTCATTGTGACCAAATTTTTCAATTGCATATCTACATAAATGCCACACCTGCAAAACTTCTATTTCTGCTCTAGGTTCAGTATGCAATGTTTTTCCTATATCGTTCCCAATCAGTTAATTTTAAAGACCCCTCTTCTGGATACCATAAGCACTGAGCTGCAATCTCCTGGACCAGCCTTAAGAGATTTTTCTCTGGTACCTGAGTATTATTTTTCTTCAACAAATAGCCTAATTCATCTACATGCTTCCTTTGTTCCTCTGAAAGCAAAGACCCCATACTTACAGAAACCAATAATGGTTGAGAAACCCCAAAGGGTTGAAGGTGCACCAAATCCTTGCCGGATCGGTAAGAGGGTCCCTGTTCGGGCGCCACTTGTTGTAATGACGAGGCAGTCGAGGTGTTTGATCATGATCACATGAATCATGATGACTTTATTGGAGTCTAGTCTTGTATTTATACACATTTCTAGTAATCCTCTAACATTGGTTAACTTTGGTTGTTGCTCAACCTTTGTTACTGTCTAGCATAGTAATTAACACAATTAACTATCTCTAGTTAAAGTCTAACACATGTTTACTTCCTCTCTCTAATCCTTCTTTGCATTAGTGATTTTGTTTGCCTGAGTTGTATTTGCTTTTGTCCTTATCTGAGGTTTGCCATCCAAGATAATGACATTCCTGCAATTACAACTCTACAGCTCACCATGTTCTTTATCTGTGTAGCATGGAGCATCAGGAATTTCATTGTAATTTTGGATTTTTTTCTATGACTTATAACAGATCAATTTTAACATATTCTCGGATTGGGGGACGTGTAACAACACTTACTTTTTGCCAGGGTTCTCACTATTTGGCTATAGCTTCAGATAATGGGTCCATCCAACTTTTTGGGATTGAAGCTTCAAAACTCCCCAAATCACCTAAGATTCATCCAATACAAAACAGGTATGTGTAGTGTTTATGTACAGTTTTTATTTATTTCCTATTGATTATCTGCTATGCTTACTCCTAAAGTTAGCAGTAAGAATACAAGACGGGTTATTATGGATTTCACTACTCAGCATATTTCAGCAAGAGCTGTGGAGCTAACATTTTCGAGAGGATGTCTAGATTGGGGGAAACTGTAATAGGACTTTTGGGAGATATTTCATTTAAAATATATACAAATGTTAAAACTAAATTCCGGTACACGTATTAATGTTATTGTGCCTGGGGAAAAAATTAGTTACTTTACGCTTTAAGAGAATATATTGCTTTTGTCCAGTGACTTACTGAGGTTGCTTTTTCTGCTCATTTTCAGAATGAGCTAAACTAATATTTACTAAAGATAATAAATCCAGAATTAGAGCTACAAACTGTCTGCTACTCCAAAACTAGTAAGGTTAAAGACAAGTCCTTGTCCTTGCTTAAAGACAAATCACTAGGTGCATTTGAAGTTATGACAGATTCTTCCCTGAAATTACTTACAATCCTATTTCAAAGTTAAGTTTGCTGCAGTTTCCCCACAGTCATTCACCATTATGACCTGCCACAGGGATGCTGCATCCCTGTGGAAAGCAAAACAGGGTGTTTCAGGACATGTGGGGAGGCCTTGAGAAGTCCAAAACAGACAGGCTTGACTAGCACTAGGTCTCCCTCATCCCCAAGGTACCCTGTGCTCCACTTAATGATGCACACATTCATTTAACAACTGCGTTAGATAAAATAGGGTATGGAAGTCATCAAGCAATGTTGTCTTGCTTAACAATCATCACTATTTGTGACTATAATGGAAAGGCTTCATTACAATCATAGATCAAGGACTACCTATATTAATAAAAGCTGTAGGAAATATTTTTCAAGGGTGTTAACCATGATAAATTTCAATGAATAATGTCTAGTTCTTTTTATTTTATCTAGGTTTTTAGATCAAAAAGATGATGGCTGTGTGGTAGACATGCATCATTTCAATTCAGGAGCCCAGTCAGTGCTGGCATATGCCACTGTGAATGGTTCCTTAGTGGGATGGGATCTGAGATCCTGTAATAATGCCTGGACATTAAAACATGATTTACGCTTGGGACTTATAACCTCATTTGCTGTTGATATACATCAGTGCTGGCTCTGTATTGGTAAGTGTTGTTTTCTTTTAATGAAATAATTATATTATTAATGTGTAAATAAAATTGTTCTTTACCACATGTGCTGAGTGCAGATGATAACATGCAGATGATATAATGGCCAATTTAGATTGGTTCCTGGTAATTGAATTGATCTGGGTTCAACTCCCACTATTTCTAGTGCAAGAAATAATATTACAAGAGCAAATTAAATAAACAATCCTCATCTTACAACTGGTCATTTTACAACTGTCCAGAGTTATGACAGCCTTGGAAAAAGTGATTTACAGCCAGTAAAGCTGTCATAAAATGTCCACCATCACCACCTGTAATCACATGATTGCTTTTTGGGTGCTTGTCAGTCAGCTTACATTTATGACCGGTTATAATTGTTGACAGTGATTTTTGACATTCTTTACTATTTTGCTTCTCTCCAATAAAGAAAAACAATGATTTGGAATTACGACCACATAATTTGTTTAATAACTGCCATAAAAATGAGCATAAAAAATCACATCTGATCACATGGGTGCCTCAACTTAAACCACCATGATTAATGGCTGAAATTTCTATCCAAATTGTGATTGTAAGTCGAGGACTACTTGTAGTCTAAATTTCTTTGCAACTGACATAAACAGCTATACATAAATAATAAAAAGAAAATGTATCTTTAAAAATCATATGGACATCAGTGCTAGAAATTGGAAGACATTGCTTAAAATGCATTATGTTACTGATCTGTTTACATTTTTCTTTCAAGGTACAAGCAGTGGGACCATGGCATGTTGGGATATGAGATTTCAATTACCAATTTCCAGCCATTCCCATCCTTCTAGAGCACGGATCAGGCGGCTACTTATGCATCCTCTTTCCCAGTCATGGGTGATTGCAGGTACAGTTAATCATCTTTAAACATCCAAATGCTTTCAGATTTTATGATTACTTTAAGTTACTGGAATAGCATAACATAGCATAGCATAACATAAAATATAACACAGCATTACAGTATAGTACATTGCAATATAACATAACAACATAGACAAATTGCTGAGGATTATCATCCTCAGTCATGGGTTTACTGTATACAGAGAGCATTTATTTTAGATGAGACGGGCTGGAATTAGTTAGCTTACTTTATTGTCAATGCACCTCGTACGCGAAGTCAAACACCATCTTCAGTGCACATCATGACCATGACAATCAAAATAAACACAAACACACATCCTTCACCCTCCACACATTGAACCGAAAACCCCCGACACCACACCAATACTGCACTATACAGCAGAATTCAAAAGAGCTACTGCCCTGGGATAGAAGCTGTTTTTCAGCCTATTTGTCCTTGTTTTTATTATTCTGTACTGTCTGCCAGATGGTAATAGTTCAAAAAAAGGGTTCCCAGGATGAGATGGCTCTTTGAAAATGAAACTTTCTTAAGGCAGCAGAAGCTATAAAACTCTTTCAAAGAGGAGAGAGGGCAACCAATGATCTTCTGGGCAATGACGTTAACCCTCTGGAGTGCTTTCCTATCTGCCACTGTGTAATTGGCAAACCATACAGAGGTTCAGTAAGTTAAAATACTCTCTATGGTGTAGCGGTAGAAGATCAGCAGAAATTTTTCATTCAGTTGTTGTTTTCTGAGAAGTCTCCAGGTAGTATAATCTCTGCTGGGCCCTTTTGACCAGTGCTGCAATGTGAGCATCCCAGGTCAAGTCCTCTTTTATGGTAACACCCAGAAACTTAAAACGTGACACTTGCTCCACTTACTTTCCATTGATAAGCAAGAGCTGGATGTCTGATCTGTTCCTTCTATAGTCCACTATAAGCTCCTTGGTCTTATTGGTGTTGAGGACCAAGTTATTGTCTCCACACCATGAAAGCAACTGGTCCACCTCATCCTGATAGGCAGATTCACCCCCCACCCCCCCGGAGATGAGTCCCACCACTGTTATATCATCTGCAAATTTAACAATAGTATTCAGAATAGAATTCAGGTAAATGGCAAAAATTCTCCTTGAATCTGGGATCATAATAAGAAAAGAGGATTAATAGGAGGCATACTGCCTCACTAAACATCTATAAATGGCAACAGTAGAATGTAGGAAGGTAACAGAACAGGTGGCAATAGTGGAATGTAGGAAGAAACCAAAAATGTCAGTGGGTAATCAGGCCATGCTGTCAAATTATAACTGCTATTTGTTATTGTTAATATAGCTGTTCAAGGCAATAATGAAGTCTCCATGTGGGATATGGAAACAGGTGATCGACGCTTCACATTGTGGGCTAGCAGTGCTCCTCCTCTTTCAGAATTACAGGTTTGCTTCTGAACTTGGGGTAAAACATTTCATAGTGTAGATTACTGGTTTTAAAAGAGCTAGATCGATACTAATGCTTTTAATAATGAAGAAGCATATAAAACACATTCACCATTTCTTTCATTGGGTGCCTATGCATTTTCTGGTGTAATTCAAAATGCTCATGTTTACCTATAAAACCCAAATAGCTTGGGAGAAAAAGTACCATAAAGTGTGTAAAAAGAGTACCATCTAGTGTAAAAAAGATGATTTGAAATCATCTGGAGAAACTCTTTCAATATTGGTAATGCATTTTTAAAAATGTTAAATAATCAAATCTAAAATATGATTTTTAATTAACACATAATTAGGTGATGCTGCAAATGGGTATTTGCAATGAGTTAATCATGCAATACTATTTAAACTATTTTGAAAATCTTTCTTTCAATATTTTAACCCCAAGGCCTGTATGTTTAATACATGTTTCTGTCTATTAGCCTTCATCTCATAGTGTTCATGGAATATACTGTAGTCCAGCAGATGGAAATCCTATATTATTGACTGCAGGTTCAGACATGAAGATAAGGTAAATTATTCATTAAAGATAAGATAAATGCATAAATTGCAGGGGAAATTTAAAATCCATCTTACAAAGTACAGAGAAATGTCATCCAATATGAAGCAACGTTTTTATCCATTCCGCATCTCTGAATCTTTGTCACACTTGTTGTGAAAATTTTTATCCAATGTGGTAATTGTTAATATGTAACACAATACCTGATAAGAAGCTTTTAGCAGATGTACTTCAACATTAAATTGATTCAATTTAACTATTTCTGGGGATTCTGGTTTAAAGAGAGATTGCATGGATAATTGACAATTATGGTAGCCTGACAAATTAAAGAATAATTATACAGTCCCACCATTATCTTGCTCAGTCTGGCATTGCTGAAAAGTGGTGCAAGCATAGATTAAAATTTGAATTAAATGAACAATTCTATCATTCTTCATGGATTGTGTGCTTCTCAAATGCACTGACAAACATACGATTAATTTGTAACTACTTTCTAGTGACAAATATTCTTTCAACATTTTCCAAGTTCTCTGTACTCTGATAGTTTTTCATTGGCATATGTGTTTGTAGGATACACAAATGCATTTTATACAGCAACTGATATTGGTTGTCTGTATTTTACTCTTACTCTTCTTTAAATTGCTGTTCTGTAGCCAGGCTGGGAACATTTCCAGCTTTCGTTTTCCTTTTCAAGTTATGCCATTGTAAGGACCAGCCTTTTCCCCCCACCCCCTTCAAAATATAAGTATGAACCCTTGAAAACTTTGTATTTCAAAAGGAATCTTTTTATTAAAGAGGGGTAAAGCAGGTGAAAATTTAGAGACGAGTCTGGGGTCCCTCAGGGCATGCAACTAAGGTAAAGGGAATTAGAACCACTCCCTGCAGTTCAATGTGGATTCCACCAATCCTCAGGTGTGAACATGTTATTATCCCACTGTCTCTGAGAAAGCAGATAAGGAAAGGTTCCCAGGAGTTATCTTCTGGTGCTGCAATCCACATGGCCCCTTCCCTTACATTCCATGAAGAGGTGAGTTTTTTCCAGGCATCTGGGGCACCAGGCAACGGTTATAAATTGTGTAAAAGGTTATACAAAGCCAATGTAAGAAATAGGATATTTAGGATGCATAGAGAGGAAAAGAATTAAATGTATCAAATCCAACTCCCTCCCCCCCCCACTTTCTTCCATCGAAGAATGGCAGACACACAGATCTGACAGCCATGTTATATCTGTAAGCTTTCATATATTGAAAAAACTGAACATTAATTATTGTGGAATGAAAGAACAAAAATGGTGGCAATTTCATCTTAATCATTATTCTTGGAAGCATTAGACATATCTTCATATGACAGATATGGATGCAGTATTTCTCTATCTGCTTAAAATAATATTTTCATGAAAAACCATATCTTTATCAGTTGACTATACCTTCACTAATTAGCCAGTTTTTATCTAGTTCTTTGTAGTATTTTTAAAAATCAGTTTTTAAAGTTATATTTGCAAAATAAACAAAAAAACAATATGTTTCTTTTGAAACAGATTTACATATTTTGGTAATTTAAAAAAGTGTAAAGCTGGGTAATAATAAGAGTCTCAGAGAGGGATAGAAATAATTATTGAGCATGATGCACCAACCTTATTTGATTATTTAATTTTTTGAACATATATTTTGCTTTTGAGTAAACATGGTTAGGATTGAACTGCTGGTCTTGGAAATATATGCATAATTAAATATCATTCACAATGTACATTCTTTTAAATACTGGGATTTGATTACTAGTAACAGTTAAACATGAAGTAATAAGTAGATACTAGATACAGAACTTAACAGCTTATTCAAATTATTGCTTTTGAGGTGTTTTTTGTTTTTCTTTCGTTTGTTTGTTTGTTTACTGCAGATTCTGGGACTTAGCTTACCCTGAGAGATCATATATTGTTGCTGGAAGTTCTAGCTCTGCATCAGTATCATATTATAGAAAGATAATTGAAGGCACAGAAGTTGTTCAGGTACATTAGTTATGGTTTTTACCCAACTCATCCAATTTCTACACATTGCTAAATTTATTTGTAAGATTCATTTAATTTCTCTAGCATAGAACTTAAAAGGTGCTTCCAGATGGAGTACTCACTATCCCCAATTCTCACATTCACCACCATGCTCAAGCAACTTCATGCTTTATTCAGCCTTCAAAGTCTTAATTTCAGCATGTTTTTGTAGTTAGAAAATCCCTTGGCCAGAAATCATATCCATTCATTCATCACATCCATATCATGTCATGATATTTTAAATTAAATAGCTGCCACTTCAGCAGGCCAAAAAAAGTCCTATATTACATTGTTAGCTGTAACTCTCTCTTCTCATGAAAGTTAATGGTGTTTTTGCATCAGCCACTTTTCTTGAATATAACTATTTAGTGAGGCTACTGTATTGAGGGATGGGAGAGGTATTCATATTATCCCAGATTGGTGGTGAGAAAGCTGGGTATAAAATGCTATAAAGGTAGTTTATTTAAGAAAATGTATATGACTGCCCAACTCACAGTCAGTGATTCTGAGTGGCTTACAAGCATAACATCTCAATAAAAAAAATTATAAAATCAATAATCTGCCATGCCCCAAGCAACAATAACCAAACAAGCCACTTGATGGGCTACATATCATTCTGGAATCCTCAGGCAGATTGGCAGAACCACATTTTCAGGGCCTTGCAAAAGAGTGTCAAAGTGGAGAACATCTTTGTAAAAATGATATTCCACAGGGAAGAAGCTAGAATGGAGAAGGCCCTTCTTTTGGTCCTACCAGATAGGTGTTCTTAAGAGAGGGGACCTGAAGAATTCCCTGCCTCCCCACTCTGTTATTTCAAACACATCTAATTGGGAAAATGTGGTCATTCAAATAATCTGATCCCAAGCCATGATGGACTTTAAAGATGACAACCAACACCTTGAATTAAATTAAAAAGAATTTAATAATTGTAAATTTTACTTTACAATAAAGTAATGTTGCAATGTTTTGATAGAGCATCTCATTAAAGCATTAGCATATGTGCTTTTTTAAAAAAAAAGGCAATTAATTAATTATCCTGTAATAATGGAATAGAATATTTGTAGATCAGAGTTGAACTGTGCTGTCCTTTGTTCTCTCTGAGCTTGTTTGTCTTCTTGCAGACATTTCATTACATACTTTAGCTGCTTTTATCAACAGCTAAACTCAGAGAGCATCAAGGACTTCAGCAAATGTATAACAAATAAACACATTTAGTGGTAAAGGATATGAAACAAATTTCCTAGTTTTAAAATAGAGAATTAACAAACTGATTTAATATGGGAAATCTTATGCTAAAACAACAGTTTTTATAGTTTGGCGCTTCTATTTCATGGTTTTCTGTCATCAGGAAATTCAAAATAAGCACAAGATGGGACCTACAGATGAAACCCCTCGAAGGGGTCCTGAATCTTTACCAGTTGGTCACCATGACATCATCACAGACATTGCTACTTTCCAGACAACTCAAGGATTTATAGTTACTGCATCACGAGATGGTATTGTCAAAGTGTGGAAGTAACGTTTACACTGATTTATGTATGTAAATAATTGTAATAAGGAATTAGCATAGGATTAGTTTTCTTTGAATAATTGTTTCTATAGCACAGGGGACAATGGTGTTCATGAAAGTAACTAGTGACTCTCTTGTCAACAGTGATCACTAATACTAGTAGCCCTCTTGGAACCTGCCATTATATTTACATAGAATGATTCATGTAGCATTTTATCAAACTGCCAAACAAAGGAAATTGAAGTGAAGAAATTGTATTTAACTTTTTAACCATCCTATTCTTTGAAAGACTTTAGAAATTTGTTTATAAACATGAAAAAATGCATTAAGCTACATCAACAATATTTATGTAAGCTGACTTTTTTCAACAAAGCCAAGTAAGAGAGTGTTAACACAAAATTATTGCACTTTTGTTTCTGTATATTCAAACTCTGTATGTGTAATGTTGAAAATAAAGTGTTCGGATCACTTTTCTGTGTCAAAATAAAGTTTAATATGAATACTGTTCTATAGCCAAGTATGAGAATATGAATGAAAGTATCAGTTGTAAACTCTATTCGGGTTTTTTTTTTTTTTTTTGCACATTGCACCATATTTCTTTTATATAAACATTACAAAATTTATATGGCCTTTCAAGTCAGTGACTCTGGGCATCTTACAGATAATACAATATAAAATACAAAACAGCAGTAACACCTCACCCACCCAGACAAGAACAGTCAATCAAATAAGTTATTTGATGGGCTTACCATCTCACTCTGCATTCTTATTGCAAAAGCAGGTGTTCAGGGACTTGTGAAAGAGTCTCAAACTGGGGGGGCAGTCTTATATCTGCAGCAATGATATCCCATAGGGAGGGAGCAACAGTGAAGAATGCCCTCCTCCTTGATTCCACTAGATGTACTTTTTAAGAGATGGGACACGTAGAATTCCCCATCTTCACATTCTGGTGGGTTTGGTAGATATGACTGGGAAAAGACAATCCTTCAAATAACCTAGTCCCATGCCATATAGGGCTTTAAAGATAACCAGCATCATGAATTTTGGAGCTGGATGCAGCCAGTGCAGCTCCCACAAGATAAATGACACGTGCATCTAGACCAGCATAAAAACATGTGGGTCACTGCATTTTGTATTTGAGCCATGGTGGCGCAGTGGTTAGAGTTCAGTACTGTAGACTACTACTGCTGACTGCCAGTTGCCTGTAATTTGGCAGTTCAAATGCAGTATGTTTTAGACCATATGTGTTCAAACTTAAAACAGGCATATAGAGCAATTCCCTTCCCCCACCTGGGCATGTCTGCTGCTGTGCCGCCTTAGTAAAAGAATACAGCCAGTCATGAAAACAGTCAAAATCTGGCCAAAAGGAGCACTCACCCAGTTGCAGGATTGCTTTGAAACCACTGAGTGGAGTATATTTGAAAATCTACTGGTAGAACTGCATGAATACACTGACACTATACTTTCATATATTAAAACATGCACAGATAATTTAACAGTGGATAAGTCATCAGAGTCTATGGGAATTGCAAACCCTGGATGTCAGCAGAGGTACAGATACTTCTGAGAGCCCGAAATTCCGCCTTCAAGGCAGGTGACAGAGATAAATATAGAGGCCAGGGCAAATCTAAGGAGACGTATTAAGGCAGCTAAACAAATATAAAATGTGGAGAACCATCTAGCAGACAATGACCTGAAGCAGGTTTGGCAGGGACTGCAGCACCTAACCAACTACAAGGGCAACACAATGAAGAGAGTCAATACTGATGCCTCGGTGGAGGAGTTGAATATTTTTGCCCGCTACAAGGTCAAAAGACCTGACCCTGTACCCCCAACCCACTGGCCCTCCAACTTCCAGCTATTCACCCTGCATGAACACTAAGTGAGAGCTGTATTGACTGTGAGCAGAGAGTGTTGGTCCAGGAAAGGGCATAACTGGTGAACAATCCACATTTGCATTAAGGCCTTCCTGGTCATGACTGCCACCTGCTCCATGAACTGGAATTGTAAACCTAGAGCTCCCCAGTTTATGCACTTAACTCACCATGGTTCAAAACATAACTGAATGTCATCAGCATATTGATGATATCTCAGCCCATGGTGGCAGATGATCTCACCCAGGGAATTCATGTAGATCAGAGGTGACAAACTCAATTTCATTGAGGGCCGCATCAGGTTTGTGATTGACCTTGGCCAGCAGGATGTCACCATGTCAGGGAGCGCCTGTGGTGGCCCGAGTGCTCTGCCAGCAAAAATGGGCTTCCGAGCTCCATTTTCAGCTGGGATGGATACCTGCAACCCTCTGCCAGTGAAAATGGAGTTCAGGAGGGCTACATGTGACCCTTGTGAGCTCCATTTTCTCTGGCAGAGGCACTGTGGGCCGGTCCTTTGCCATTTCCAGGGCAGTCCCACAGGCCAGATCTAAGCATCCCATGGGCCAGATCTCCCCAGGCCTTGAGTTTGATACCCCTGATGTAGATGTTAAACAGAAGCAGAAAAAGTACCAAGCCCTGCAGGACCCACATAGCAAAAAATAAGGACAAGGCTTTTGCTTCCTATCAACACTGAAAGCAATCACAGAGGAAGGAAGTGAACCAGGGAAATAGAACTCCCCCACTCCCAATTCCTAAAATCCCTCCAGAAGCATACCATGATTGATAGTATAAAAAGCCACTAAAAAATTAAGTAGAGTGAGGATAGATACACTACCACCATCCTGCTCACACCAAAATTCATTTAAAAATGCGACCAATGCTGTTTCTGATCCATATCCAAGCCTGACTCCTGAATATAAAGGATCTAGATAATTAACTTCATCCAGGGACCTCTCAAAGCCACCTCAACAATTTTCTCCAAAAAGGGAAGGTAGGACACGGGATAAAAATGCATAATATGATGGAATCTAGCAATGGCTTCTTAAGAAGGTGAACCTGCTTCAGATGCCTCCACTAGACCAGCAACCATACCAGCATCTAACTGGAAACAAATCCAAACATTTTTGCTTTCTAGATAAACCAGCAAATTCTGCAGCATGCCACTTCAGATAGACCTCTGTATTCTCCTTCCCCAGGAGAGATGGCTCACCTTAAAGGGGATTGCTGGCCAATTATATAGAATAGAATAGAATAGAATAGAATAGAATAGAATAGAATAGAATAGAAGGAACCTTGGAGGTCTTCTAGTCCAACCCCCTGATCAAGCAGGAGAATCTATACAAGTGACTGTCCAGTCTCTTCCTAAAAACCTCCAGTAATGGAGCACCCACAATTTATGAAGGTAAGCCGCTCCCCTGGTTAATCGTTGTTCCCTGGTTAATTGCCCCTTATTGTTAGGAAGATTTTTTTTTCTTAATTCCAGGTTGCCTTTCTCTTTGATCAATTTCCAACCATTATTTCTTGTCCTGCCCTCTGTTGCTTTGGATAATAATTTGACTCCCTTTTCTTTATGGCAGCTTCTCACTGAAATGCTACTATCATGTCATCCCTAATTCTTCTTTTCTTTAGACTAGCCAGATCCAAAACCTGCAGCTGTTCTTCATGTGGTTTAGTCTCCAGGCCTCTTCTCTTGAACTTTTTCCAAGGTCTCAACAACTTTTTTGTAGTATGGTGACCAAAATTGGTTGCAGTAATCTAGGTGTGGTATTATTAGGGATTTGTAAAGAGACACTAATACTTCACGTGATCTTGATTCTATGCCTCTGTTTATACAACCCAGGATTGTATTAGCTTTTTTGGCTGCTGCTGCACGCTGCTGGCTCATATTCAAATGATCTCTACTAGGACTCCAAGGTTTCTCTCACAGTTATGTTTTTGAGCCAGGTCTCACCTAATCTGTTCTTACACCTTTGATTTTTCTTGCCTAAATGTAAAGTTTTGCTTTTCTCCACATTAAAATTCATTTTGTTGGATTGGGCCCATTATTCAAGTTTGTCAAGATCTTTTTGTACCCTGAGTTTGTCTTCTGGGCTTTTACTTAGGCTTTGCTACCCAAATTGCCACCAACTAGCCTTTAGTAGCAGCTATTACCCATATTCGATTGAGTTCATCTCTTGTCAGCACTCTAATCGTCTCTATCCATTTTATCCCTGTCAATTTCCCTATATACCATGCACAAGGTTATGAGTTAGAAGAGGTTATGAGTTAGAAGAGGTTGTATAGGCACAATCCTATCCAGAGCTCCTTCACCTCTTATTCCAAGCATTGACTAGAAGCTCAACAGAGCTATACAGCAGATCTGCAATTATAACCTCCAGTTTCTTCTGAAACCCATCAGGGTCCATTGTATCCACCTATTGGTCCCACCTCTCTGTGGGGAGGTACAACTCTGGATAGGTTGTGTCCATCTATACCAAGCTGACCATGACAGGGAGACCAAAGATTAATTCCAAGTCCCACAGGCAGTGCTCTAAGAAAACACCATGTCAGATGTGTGATCACAAGTACTAATCAGGCTTGGATAATCTGGGACAGGCCCATGGAATTAATGCTTTCCATGAAATCCTGAGTTACCGCCAACCTCACCTCCAGGGGTGACAGGTTGAAATTTCCCAGAATTATTAGCACAAGGAACTCAATTGCCAGATCTGCTGGACCTGGGGTGAGGTCCAAGAGCCTGGAATGGAAAGCTTCCAGGTAGAAGTGAGGTACAAGTGAGCTCCTAGGTACAACAACAGCAATCTCACATGATCCCTTGAACCCAATTTAAGAAAAAGGGTCACATAGCTGCCCATTTATGGAGTTATGCCTCTGGAGATTGTCAGATATTCTCTGATGACAATAGTGTTAGGGATATACACCCTAGCAGAACGTGCAACGGTAGTCAGGCAGGCAGGCGGATATGTGAGACAAACATTGTTGTAGTTTACACTCAGTAAAACAGATACAATGTGCTAGTTAAATAGTTTATTCCAGTAAGATTTATAGCATAGTCAAACAGTCCATATATCATACACTAAGTTCAGTCCATCCGGGGATTATTTATTAGCAAAGTCCAGTGTCGAAAAAGAGGTCAGTAAACTCACAAATAATCAGTCCAGTAATATATCTCTTTTTGCAGTAGAGATATGAAGAAAATCAAACCTCTTTTCTTCGTTCAGCAATAGCAGGGAAAACACGCAGTTATCACCATCAATCCATCATTGTCAGCAATCCAGTAAAAGCCAGCAAACAGTGAGCTCTCTTGCTCCCTCTTATGGTGATTTTACAACCGCACCCAAAATACATGTTTTACAGTTAAAGTGATACACACACTTAAACTCACTAACATAGTTTATATATATTATTTTACCCAAACTAAGTTAGGTAACCAATGTTATTCCTAACATTCTCCCCTTTTGGGTAATATAATAACATATATATCTATTTACAACTTTAACCCATAGTTTTCACAACTTTCCTTGTGCTTTACTGCACCTTGGGCTTTTGTAAAGTGATCAGCAAAATTTTCTTCAGTCATGCAATATTCCAGACTTATTAAACCATTTTTTACAGATTGTCTTACATTCAAATATCTAAGATCAGTATGCTTAGATCTCGTTTTTACAGCAATATTTGTAGCCAACCGTATGGCTGCTTACACTACAATGGAATCATTAACAGTTATTCCCATATCTAATAACAACTGTTTATACAGAATTAAATCAGTACATAATAAAGATAGACATGAAAATTCTGCTTCCATTGTGGACATACTTATGTGTTGCTGTCTAATTGACCTCCAACCAATCAGTGCTTTACCTAATAGTATAGCCATACCTGAAGTTGATTTTCTAGTGTTTATGTCTGTTGCAAAACTTGCATCAGCATATGCACTTAAAATCAAATCATCTTTTGGCTCCAAATACAATGCATAGTGCATTGTCTTTTTAAGATACCTTAATATATGCTTTAGCGCTTGCCAGTGACGTTCAGTGGGTTCAGCGTTGAATCTTGCCAATTGATTAACGCCATATGCAATGTCTGGCCTTGACCAATTGCTAATATACGATAAACTACCAATTAATGACTGATAAATAGTCTTATCGAATTTTGAACTTTAAGCATCAGTTCGGCAAAATTCCTGACTCATTGGAGTTTTTGCTGGCTTACAAAGTTCCATTTTATACGTTTTTAGCAATTGGTAAATTTTATCTTCTTGAGATATCTTAAAGCCACTCTTGGTTTTGTTTATTGTCAATCCTAAATACTGTCTTAACTCCCCTAATTGCTTTAATTTTATCCTCTTACTTAATAATGATATTATTTCAGTAGCTTCATTATTAGTCTTTGTAATTAAAGCAATATCATCTGTAAACAACAATAATAATGACACCGTTCCATTAGTCTCTCTCTTAAATAAACATGGCTTAAACCCTATATTGTTTAACTCTTTAACAATATATTGGTTCCATTCATAACCAGATTGCTTTAATCCATAGAGACTCTTTTTAAGTTTCCAACAGTCATTATTTTTATTATCCTTAATACCTACTGGTTTCCTTAAATATATAGTGTGCTGCAATGGTGCATGCAGATAGGCAGTTTCTACATCTAAATGATTTATGATATAGTTTTTCTTAGCTGCCCACGCTAAAGCTGCTCTCAAGGTTGTTGCCTTTAAATTCGGTGCAAATACTTCATCATAATCATATGCAGTTTGATTAAATCCTTGAGCTACTAACCTAGCCTTATGGGTAACAGTCCCATTTTTACCAGTTTTTAATTTAAATATCCATTTGCAGCCAATGGACTTTTCACCTGGAGGTAATTTGGCATTTTCATAAACTTTCATTTCCTTTAATGAATTTAGTTCTTTCTCCATTGCCTTATGCCAATTTTCCTGTTCCTTTGCTGGATACATCCTAAGTTCTTCAACAGTAGTTGGAACTTTACTAACTTGCAAACTACACTTGCTTGGTACCTGTCAGGTGGTCTGGTTACACGTGTAGAACGTCTAGGTATTACAGGGCTTACAGGTGGACTTTCATGTTCTACCTGTTTCTGGTTATCTATTTCTTCCTCTTCTGGTATTTCTTCCTGTTCTGGTCCTATATGCTCTTCCTGTACTTCCTCTTTGGTCTTTTGGTCTTTTGTAGGTTTCTATAATTACTTCCTCACTTGAATCTTGCTCCAGTTTTTCCCATCCTACATGTTCCAGGAATTGTGCACTAGCACTACAGTAAACTCTAGATGTACCTTTTCCCCAGAATCTGTATGATTTGTGATTAGATTCATAACCTACAAAGAATAACCTTTTAGCCCTATGCTGCCCCTTTTGTCTCAATTGTGTAGGGATATGCACCCATGCTGGTGCTCCAAATGTATGCATGTAGCTTAGGTCAGGTTTTCTGCCATGCCACTGTGTGAATGGTAATTCACCTGTTGTTGAGTTAACAACATTATTCAATATATGATTACCACACATTATTGCTTTTTGCCACAAAGTTTTAGGTAATCCTGAATCTGACAGCATAGTACGAGCCATTGCTTGTATTGTTTGGCCTTGTCTTTCTATAAAGGCATTATGTTGTGGCCTATATGGTGCAGACTTTTTATGTTCAACACCTGCCATCTTCAGTCTGTTTTGGAATTTATTGTTTATAAATTCCGTACCATTATCAGTTATAAGAGTTACTAATTTCCTTTTAGTTTTTCTTTCTGCAAATTTAAGCCAATTAAAGAAATTTTGATATGTTTCCATTTTGTTCTTCATTAGATAACAGAAACCATATCTTGAATAATGGTCCATTATACTTAGTATATAACGAGCACCTCCCACACTTGGTTTTTTAGGACCTATAATATCAGCAAATATGACCTCTAGAGGCTCTTTAGTTTTAAATCCATTTATTCTATTTGCTGGTATTACCTTGCTTTTTTCTTGACTACAAGCATTGCATTGCAAATACTTACTGCAAAGCTTCAGTTTTATACCTTTAGTTAGTTCTACCGTTTGTTTGAGCATTTTAAAATTTATATGCCCTAAACGTCTGTGTAACAAATGTATGCATTCATCATGAGGTTTAACATTATTATATACTGTGTTAGCTACCTCTAATGAATTATCATTTAACACATACAATTCACCTGTTAAAGTTGCAGTCACTTTTTTACCTTCTTTTTCTATTATGCAACTTTCTCCCCTAAAGGTAATTACATAACCTAGTTTAACCAAAACTCTAACCGAAAGCAAATTAAACTTAAGTTGTGGTACATATAACATTTTTACATTTTCTTTTATGCAAGAACAATATGCTATACCTTCACCTTTAGCTTTCAGTTTCCAGCCATTAGCTAACGATATCTGGTGTAAACTTGTGGATGTCTTAACAAATCTTTTCTTATCTTTCGTTATGCAGTGCAATGCTCCACTATCTACAACCCATAAATTATTATTCACAGTTTCGTTGCTATATATGGCTAACTCTATGCATTTTTTATCCTTTTGATGCCTTTTAGCATTCTGGCTGGCCTTTTGGCCTTTTCCTTGTGAGACAAACATTGTTGTAGTGTAAACTCAGTAAAACAGATACAATGTGCTAGTTAAATAGTTTATTCCAGTAAGATTTATAGCATAGTCAAACAGTCCATATATCATACACTAAGTTCAGTCCATCCAGGGATTATTTATTAGCAAAGTCCAGTGTCGAAAAAGAGGTCAGTAAACTCACAAATAATCAGTCCAGTAATATATCTCTTTTTGCAGTAGAGATATGAAGAAAATCAAACCTCTTTTCTTCGTTCAGCAATAGCAGGGAAAACACGCAGTTATCACCATCAATCCATCATTGTCAGCAATCCAGTAAAAGCCAGCAAACAGTGAGCTCTCTTGCTCCCTCTTATGGTGATTTTACAACCGCACCCAAAATACATGTTTTACAGTTAAAGTGATACACACACTTAAACTCACTAACATAGTTTATATATATTATTTTACCTAAACTAAGTTAGGTAACCAATGTTATTCCTAACAAATAGCCATACTCTTCCCCTGTCCTGTAGTCTAGGCTGTTGCCATACTGGATAACCTGCTAGGTACATTTGTAGGAATGTCTGAAGAAAATCAAATCAACTGCTTCACAATGATAATCAGTCTGAAATGATATGCAGTTGTTGATAATCAGATTACTATTATCTGGAGGCACCATTAAAAATGAATGAGCCGCAGGACCATGAGGCCTATATTTTGGTCCTTGTAATCAGGATAATCCAGAATTCAATCAAGAAGACACTGTTTGAACTTTTGGAGAAATAGGATTAGGCTGGAAAATTTGCATTCATTCAGGAAATACTGGGTGTAAACATCAACAAAAATTGAAAAGAGATGGGAAGGAGGAGAAGCAGAAGATATTTAATAGCTTTCTTAAACTATTATTCTCCATTAGTAGTCATCAGTAATCTTGCCATTGTATTCAATTTGCTGCTTCTAAATCATCTCCAAATGTGCTCCCCCCAATAATGTGTTAGAGTAGTGTAATATAGTATATAAAAATAGACACTGCAAAAATATAAAAGCCATAGACAATCTTATGAATATTATTGTAAGATAATAAAAGGGAAATTGCAACATAGGTTGCTGAGTTATGAAATGGTCTACATCTTAAACAACCAAATATAGAGATTATGGAGACTTTCAACATGATAGAGGAGGGATGAGTGGCAATATAACCTTTATTCACATATGGCTTTTCTGTGATGAATATGAGACAAAGATTTATTTTGACTTTCTGGTTGTGTTTTTATTTCTGCTTTGAAAACATGCATAAGAAAACAGATTTATTTATATTAGAACTTCTCAAACAAAAATGAGAACAAGAATAAAAGAATAAAAAGACAGTGGCAGGGATGATAGGCATATTAGTGCACTTATGCACACCCCTTTACTAACCACTTAAGCATGATGTAAGGTCCATGGAAGTCAATTTGTGACTGAAACTGTGAAGATTTGTAGCTAAAACAACTGAATGAGGTAGAGCATTAAAAACTTTGACAACTCTATTACAGAAATCATATTTTTTACAGTCAAGTTTAGAACAATTTACATTGAGTTTAAAGCGGTTGTTAGTTTGTGTATTATTGTGATTAAAACAAAAAAAACATCATTTACAGGTAAAACATTACTACATATAATTTTGTATGCAATACCTAGGTCTGATCACAAGCGATAAAATTCTAAATTATCCAAACTGAGAATTTCGAGCCTAGTAGCATAGGGAATTCCATTGTGTACAGAAGAGTGCAAAACTTTTCTTGTGAAATACTGAAATCTGAACCCACTCAATTGTACTGATGTCAGATATATTGTATGGTGGGGATTCCAGACAGGTGAACAATACTCTAAGATTGGTCTAGCATGAATTTTTTAAACTTTAATTAGCAATACAATGTTTCTAGAAAAAAAAACCATGCAAAATTAAATTTACAACTCTTAATGCTTTAGCAACGCTGTTACAGTTAACTTTGGAGCATAGATCATCAGAGATAAATACACCTAGGTCCTTGACAAAGTGTGGGTCATCAGCTAGTTCAATGCCACCTAGCTTTTACTTGACATTCTGATTATATTTACCAATATGTAAGACAGAGCTTTTAGTGATTGAAATTTGAAGTTGCCAAATAGATGACCATTCAGACACATAGTCAAGATCACTTTGCAAAAGAACAGAATTATCTGTAGTATTGAATAATTTTATATCATCGGAAAAAAGGATGCAATTATTTTTAAGTTGATCACATAAATTGTTGATATAGAGCAAACAAAGCATGGGACCTAAGACATTGCCTTATGGAACACTGTTAACTGATGCAGGATTAGACAGTGAATTCCCTATTTTGAATTAGGGTCACTCTTTTTAAAAATTGGTATAACTATAGCTGATGAGGCAGAGAACTAGTACTTCGAAAATTGTACACAAAGGTTCAGCTAGGATGGTAGCAAGCTTTTTCAAGAAAAAAAGCACACAAACCATCTGGTCCTATGGATAGCGATGGTTTTAGATTGCATAATGCTAATTCAACATTATCTACTGTAAATTTAATATTCAGCAATCATGAGGATGGCTGATGGTCAGATTCCAAAAGACCTCCTGTATGGAGAATTAGTGCAGGGAAAGCGCCCTAGAGGGAGACCACAGCTGTGATATAAGGGTATCTACAAGAGGGATCTAAAGGCCTTGGGAATGGACACCTACAGCTGGGAAACCTTGACCTCTGATTGTTCAGCTTGGAAGCTAAAGATGCAGCATGTCTTCAATTCAAAGAGGCAGTCCCAGTGAAATCCGGGGGCTGGACAGGAGACAGATTGTATCTCTCCTCAGTGTGGAACAGATTGCCACTCTCAAATTGGCCTTATTAGCCACACTAGACCTTTTTCGGAGTACGATACCATAGTCTCTTGAGACTGAAGGATGCCAATGATGCTACAATTATTTGTGGTTTGACTTGCGAATGAGGGACTGCAACCATTGCTATCCACAAAACTGAACTAAAAATGAATGGAAGAGTTTGGCGTGGAATCACTTGCAAGTCTTTTAAGTTTTAAGACATAAGACATAAGACATAAGAATTTATTTGTCATTACACTCGCAAGCGGGTACAACGAAATGAGGTGCTCTTCCACAAAGTAAAAACTGGACAAACACCACTAAAAAGAAAAAAATTAAACTAAACACAACCAACCATACAATCATCTCTATGCAATTTAAAAATGTAAATACCCCATTACTCTCAGCCATTTAATTCCACAAAAATCTTATGACCCTGCATTCAAACTCAAAACTGCACTTGGATAAAAACTGTTTCTTAAATCTGGTGGTCCTTGTTCTTAATACCCTAAATCTCCTTCTCCATGGTAATAGTTCAAAGAGCTGATGTCCCGGATGAGAGGAGTCATTCAATATATTAAGTATCTTCCTCTTACGTCTATTCCTATACAGTTCTTCCAAAGAGGGAGTGAGCAGCCAATGATGTTTTGGGCCGTCTTGATCACCCTCTGAATTGCCTTTTTCTCTGCCACTGTGCAGCTCGAGAACCATACACAGAGACAGTAGGATAATATACTCTCAATTGAACTCCGATAGAAGGTAGTCAGTAGACTCTCAGCCAGTTGTTGTTTCCTAAGAATCCTTAGTAAATACAACCGTTGTTGTGCCTTCTTAATTAAAGCAGTGGTGTTTGCACTCCAGGTCAGGTTATTTGTAATGATGGTCCCGAGAAACTTACATTCAACCACCTGTTCCACGAACTCCCTCTATATACAGTGGCTGAATGTCTGCTCTTTTTTTCCTATAGTCCACTATAACCTCCTTGGTCTTCTTAATATTAAATAGAAGATTATTATTTTTGCACCAGTGGGATAGCTGTAATACCTCATCCCGATATGCAGACTCATCATCCCCAGAAATAAGTCCTACAAGCGTAGTATCGTCTGCAAATTTCATTATCCTATTGTTGGGATGTTTATTTGTGCAATCAGATGAATAGATGGAGAACAGTAGTGGACTAAGGACACAACCTTGTGGAGTGCCAGTGCTAAGTGTCTTGACAGTAGAAATATAATCATTCAGTTTAACTCTTTGTGGACGATTTGTTAAAAAGTCCAATATCCATAAACAAATAGAATCTGGAAAATCTAGATCTTTGAGCTTGGCTATTAATCTGTGCGGTATGATGGTATTGAAAGCAGAACTAAAATCTGCGAACAACATTCTTACATAATTCCCGGTGTTTCCAAATGGGATAAGGCCATGTGAAGCACAGTAATAATGCATCCTCGGTTGATCTATTTTCTTTGTAAGCAAACTGAAGCCCATCAAAGGAATTGGGAAGGCAGGAGATAATATAATTTGAACTAGCTGCTCAAAGCACTTCATTAAGATGGAAGTTAGTGCCACCGTCTATAGTCGCTCGGACCATTTGTGGGCAACTTTTTAGGCAGTGGAACGATGGTGGAAGCCTTGAGACAACCAGGAACCACACATT
Organism: Notechis scutatus; assembly: GCF_049901735.1. Taxonomy (NCBI): domain Eukaryota; kingdom Metazoa; phylum Chordata; class Lepidosauria; order Squamata; family Elapidae; genus Notechis; species Notechis scutatus. Next base: position 55,012,725 of record NC_142025.1, on the reverse strand, counting down.
GTGTCAAGGATCGATTAAAAATTTCGGTCCATACCCCAGCTAACTGATCAGCACAGTCTTTTACCACCCGACCAGGAATTAAGTCAGGCCCAGCTGACTTTCTGGAATTAACCACCTTCATTTTCTGCCTCACATCCTGCTCATTCACAATGAAGGGGAGGCTCTGCTGAGTAGATGATGGCAAAGGGACAGTTTCAGTGTGATGGATCTCAAATCGAGCAAAAAAGTTGTTCAACTCCTCAGCCACCGCCACACTACCATCCGAAGAGACCTTTTTTGCTTTATAGTTCGTTAGTTGTTGAACCCCCTGCCAAACCTGCCTCATGTTATTACTGAGAAAGCAATCTTCAATTCTCCTCTTATATTCGACCTTAGCTTGCTTAATGCCTCTCCTCAAGTTCGTTCTTGCAGCACTATAATCTAGATCATTCCCAGACTTAAAAGCCTTATTTCTTGCGTACAACAAGCGTCTAACCTTCCCGGTCATCCAAGGTTTTTGATTAGGATAAACCCGGATACATTTATCCACCGTGACAGTATCAATACAGTGTGCCATATACCCTAACACCGCAGCCGTGTGATTGTCGAGATCAGGATGATCAAAAACTTCCCAGTTTGTCTGTTCGAAGCAGTCCTTTAGCTGCTCCATTGCTCCCTCTGGCCAGCTTTTCACCGTCTTGACTACCGACCCTGCCTGTTTTCTCAGAGGAATATACTCCGGGGCTAAAAGCAGGGACAAGTGATCCGACTGGCCCAGATGTGGTAATTGTAATACCCTGTATCCATTTGCAATATTCGTGTAGACCTTATCCAAGGTGTTCGACCCCCTAGTGGCACACCTTATATGTTGATAGAATTTAGGGAGGACCACACGAAGATCTACATGATTAAAATCTCCTGCAATAATGTATACAGCATCTGGAAATTTGCTTTGCAAGTTGCCAATTTCATCACCCAGGAAGCCCAGAGCCAAATCTACATTTGCATCCGGCGAATGTAAACAGCAAGAATAATAACAATGCTGAATTCCCGTGGAAGATAGAAGGGTCTGCATCTAACAGACAGATATTCCAGCTCCAAAGAGCAGTGACGTGTTATAACCTCTGAGTTTGTACACCAAGTCTCTTTAACAAACATACACACTCCACTTCCAACCAAAGTTGTAAAAGACTCGCATAGAGTTTGAATTTAACAGCTTTTTCTCTTGTTTGCAGAAGTAATTGGTGCATTCATCTTTAATTTGATGACATAAAGCTTTGTAGCAGGTTTTGAAGATGGCAGTGTAACCTGTCTTCTTGTTCTGCCAAAGATATTTTTTCTTAGATTGTAATTTTCTTATTGCCTTGGGTAATTTACTCTTTATAACTTTTTTGGTTTTTCTTGGTACATATAAATTTATATGATTAATTTCAAGCAAAAAAATGTTATAAAAATCTTCTACATTTTTACAACCTGAAAACAGATGGTACCAAATTAAAGATGCAAAATTAGCAGCTATTAAATCATAGTTTGCCATTTTAAAATTAGTTTGAAGAACAGTCATTAAGACCCAGTTCAGGAGAATGCAGGTTAATGCAAAAATCAATCATATTATGATTGCTGTTAGAAAAGGGTTCTATAACATGTAAGCCATAAATTAAATTTAAGCTATTACAGAGAATTAGATCTAGACAATTGTTGAGCCTAGTATTGTTACCAACTAACTGCTCCAGCCCCAAGGTTGTAACAGCATTGTAAATGGACTCTAGGAAAACAAGCTGAGGAGTAGCATTAATCTTTTTCAATCCTAGGAACTTTTTATAAAAAATTGCAACAAAACCATCTCTATGATTTTCACAGTCAGACCGAAAAATGTGATAATCACTTGCATTTAAAAAAAGTGTCTAGAAAAGACACATTCAACCAAGTCTTACAAACAAAAATGAAGTCAAATAGAGATATGCTTCAAGAGCAAAAGGAATTCTGACATTTTGTTTGTGAGGCTTCTTGCATGAAATAGTTTACACATTAGATCCATAGGAGTGAACCTTAAGGAGATGGAGGGAGTGCATACTTAACATTGGTGGAACAGGATCATTAATATTAGGGTGTGGACCATAGTTTTTACATTTAATACAGTTAGCACAGTAGTCGACATATAGATAGGTTTCACTTTTGTCCAAACGTTCTTTAAGCTCTGCACAGAACTCATGGGTGCAGATACCTTGTGGGATGGACAAATCAGGCCACGAGCACAACTTCTTGTGCTTTTGGCAAATGAATTTATTGTGGATATGAAATCCCATTTACAGGCTTCACTTTTGCAAACAACTTTGCAAAAACAGAGTTTGGTCCACCACTTCATTTCCTTTCCTTTTTCTCTAGAGCTGCCAAATGCGCTTCCATACTGTCAACCCATTCAAACAGAACAATGAATTTGTAAAATTTAGGCTTACAAGAGGGGCAAAACAATAGAAATGCAAACTGGGAATTTTTAGGGATGTTGAATGTAAAAATGGGCAACACTTTTGGTTAACTCTAGACATTTGTAATGAGCATGTGAGTCGCACAAGGAACACTTAATAGTACTCTAGTCTTCCTCAAATTCTTCAGTACAGATGAAACACTTACAGGTATCATTTGACTCATCAGGAGATGTTACCGCCTTTTTAGAAGATGGCATAATCATAGGCGACGAGCGTTTGGCAGTCCTCTTCATTCTCCTTGGTTCTCTGATTCTCATTTCCAATAGCTGTCTGGCCCATGGCATTAGACCCTGCTCAGTGATAGATCCTGCTTAGTGTTAGACCCTGTTTGGCACTAGGCCCTACTTGCTCGGTGTTAGGCCTGCTCAGCTTTAGGCCCTATTCAGTGCTAGACCCTGCTTGCCGCTAAGCCATGTTCGGCACTAGGCCCTAAGAATTCTTTTATTGTACCTTTATGTGGCACAATGTATATGGCACAACTCACCTTATCCATTGTTTAGGTAATTTTAACAATGTTCTGATATCATTATGTTATGTCTCACCTTTCCAATGAGGATGGAAAGTCCGCAACTCTGACAAAATACAGGCAGGCAAGAAGATTCAGTAGTTATAGAGTTAATTCTTTGAAGCAGGCAGTCTCACACATGCTGCCTCCCAAGTCCGACCAGATAAGAGCAACATAAATCACGCAGGCTTTCAGGAAACAGAATGCACCGAAGCTCCACAGAAAAACTCACACTAAATTAACACGTTGTCCCGAACAAAAACCCAGAGCTAACACAACCACTTTTATTCCCTGTGGGGCGTGTCAGTCTCTCATCTCAGTCTCTGATTTGTCCTTTTTTTCTGCGTTGCATCTCACACTTTTGCCTGCGTCTTTGCCTCGCATCAAACCAGCATTCCTCAGTCAGAGGCTCTGATACGCCCTCCTGGTTATCTGCCGACACCTGAGGCACAACCAAGGAGGAAGGTCTTGCCGAAGAGGAGAGTCCTGGGGAGGAAAGCAATTCCAAATCCTCTAACAAAGCAGGCTCAAACCTCAGAGCCAAATCCTCCTCTTCCTCATTATCCAAGTCTGTGTCCTCCAACAGAGCAGGCTCAAACCTCCGAGTCACAACATCATTTGAAGTTCTAAAATTTGGTAGTACTGATTTTATTCCTCCTGTTCCCAGCAACTGTTTTTTCAGACTCTCTCTCCCCCATAATATTTGATTTGCTGATTTTTTTAAAAATAGATTTTTTATTATATTTTCCACAAATACAAATCTCATATACAGTTTTTGATAGTAGTTCAGCATTGACAAATATATATTTTATATATCTTAATATATACATTTTTTTCTATAAATCCACAATATCTATTGCTACATAGATAGGTGTCGGCAGATAACCAGGAGGGCGTATCTAGAGCTACATTTATCTTATATGCCTTATAGTCTATATGTCTAGTCTATTATTCTCTTAAGTTTTCTTGTAATAATTACATTTTCTATTTTCTTATTTTTTATATCTATCTTCTAACCATTCATACCATTTATGCCATACATTGTAATATTCGGAGTTCTCCCTTTCCTTCATTTCAAATGTGACCATTTCCGCACATTCCAATATTTTATTTATGACTACATCTTTGGGGGGGCGGGGAGTGTTGGGTCCTTTCCACATTTGTGCAAAAGTGATTCTGGCTGCCATCAGTATATGTAGAATAATGTATTTTATCTTTTTTGGGTATTGATCCATAGTTAGTCCTAATAAAAAGAGTTCCGGTTTAAGTTCAACTTGGTGCTTAATGATTTCCTGCAGCCAGTCTTTTATTTTAATCCAATATTTCTTGGTCTCAGGGCATAACCACCACATATGATAGAAGGTTTATATTTGATCTTCTTCCAGATCTGTATGTAGTCTCTTATTTGGTGTTGATTAAAATAAGCATGTGCTTTACCCCTTTTTCCCCACAAAAATGCATGCCAACTTATCTGGAGGTCATGACCTTCTAGCATTAAAATTCTCTTATCTTTTAGTTTAACCCAATCTTTTATCCAATTTAATACTGCTGCCTGATAATAAAGTTCCCACTCCAGTAGTCCAAAACCACCTCTGTTCCTACTATCCTGTAATATTTTTAATTTAATACGTGGCTTCTTGCCCAACCAGACGAACTTGCCCAACCAGATGAACTTAGTTGTCATTTTATTTAGTTCAGTAAAAAACTTTTTGTCTAGTTTTATCGGAATCATTTGAAATAAGTACATTAATTTAGGCAAAGTATTCATTTTTATTACTGCAATTCTTCCTAGTAATGACAATCGTAGCTTTCCCCATAATTCTAATTCTTTTCTAATTTGTTTTACTAATTTAATATAATTATCCTCCTTAATTGAAGAACATCTAATCATATTCCTAAATACCTCACTTTTTTGCAGTCTGTACTCCTATTTCATTTTCTAATTCTTTTTTTGTTGCATGGTACAATTTTTGATTATCATTTTAGTTTTATTCTTATTTATTTTGAGTTCAGCCACTTCCCCAAATTTTTCTATTTCTTGTAACAATATATCTCCAGTATTTAATGAGTCCTCTACTATAAATACTAACTCTCTGCAAATGTTTGAATTTTGTATTCTTCCTTCTTGATTTTGATCCCTTTAATTTCAGAGTTTTATCTGGTTTTGGTTAGTAACACTTTTAAGGACAGGATATATATGAAAGGTGATAGTGGACACTTGTCTCATTCCCTTGGCTATCTTAAAGTCATCCATACAATCTCTGTTTAATAATGCACTTGCCCTTTGATTCAAATATATTGCTTGTAATGTTTTTTCTATATTCATACCAAAGTTCATTTTTTTTATTTGTTGTAACATGAACTGCCAATTGAGATTATCAAAGGCTTTCTGTGCATCTAAAAATATTAATGCTGCTTGCTTTTCGGGGTGGGCTTCATAATATTCAGTTACATTTAACATTGTTCTAATATTATTTCTTATTTGTCTGTTTGGTAAAAAGCCATTTTGATCAGGATATATAATTTCACTCAGTATTGGCTTCATTCTTTCTGTTAATATTGTCATAAATATTTTATAATCAGCGTTCACCAATGAGATCGGTCTATAATTCTGGATTAGATGTTGATCAGTACCTTTTTTTGAAATTAGAGTGATGTATGCCTCTGACCGGTAGGATATTTTAATAACATATTAAAATATGATATTTTAATAACATATGGAGATAGTTAATAACAAATTCCAAATCTGAGTAATGAAAAAGAGATTTGGCAAATGCATGCAAGACAAAAAAATAATAACTAGTACCTATCATGGTTAGTGAATCTGTTAAATAAGAGTGGGAATTACTGAGACAGACTAGATGATTCAGGGTAACTCTTTTATTTTAATAGCTAACAGGGTAAACATCAAACCATGTGCTAACACAGCAGCTGACAGGCGACAGCGGATCATGTCTGACAGCGCTCTTTATATAGCGCGCTGTCAGATGTGGTAGCCAATCAGCTGTCGCACTGCTTCCTGCTTGTATCTCCTCCCCACTACACTGCATGTGTAGTCTTGTAGATATGCAGGCTGTAGCTTGTTTCTTCAGAGCAAAGACCTTGGAGTTTGTTCGCTGGGAGCGATTGTGGTAGGAGTTGAGTTTGTCGGCCTTTGTGTATTTATTCTGGGTGAGGTAGTCACCCTATTGGGAGCACAGGCAATTGCTGAAGATGGAGTATCATCATCGAATTGATCAGGGAGGCCCAGCAGTGATTGCACTAGTAAGTCCTGTGTTGTTTCCGTGTGGCTGGGGTTTGGTGCTTTTGGTTTGGAGTGGTGGCTACTTCAGAGTTGGACTCTTGGGTGTTGCTAGGGTGAGCTGGGTGGCTTCTCAGCTGGTCTATGTGCTTATGCCACAGTCTCCCATCATCCAGTAACACCTTGTAAGAACGGGGTCCAGTTACACCCAACACCTTTCCTGGTGTCCATAATGGCGATCCCCCATAATTTCTGGCAAAGACCCCATCACCCTCCTTGAATGCCCTGAGGTCCATGTTTGATTCAGGTGTATGGTCAGGGGCATAATTGGGGTGCAGCCTATCCAGATGGTTATGAAGGCCCATTAATAACTGCTGGACTGTAACCTGTGATGAGGCTCGGGGTCACATGCTGCACCAACAGGTATTTGGCCACTTTGGATTCCCAATCTCCTGGGCCCATTTTCATCAGGGCTTCTTTGGCAGAAGACTGCCTGACCATTAGAAGCAGGATGGGAAGGGGCAGAGAGGGCATGCCTGATGCCTAGTCCCACCAAGAATAGTTCCATGTTGGCAGCAGTAAATTGTGGACCATTATCTGACACCAGAAGGTCTGGAAGACCATGCGTTGCAAATATTTTTTTTAATGTTCTGATGATGGCATCTGAAGTGATGAATGATATGGGCACCATTTCTAGCCACTTGGAATAAGTGGCCACAGCTACTTAAAAAGGTTCTACCTTGAATATGTACTGTTGACCAAGGCTTTTTTGGATTCTCCTGTTACATTGGTGTTGCTTTTGGAGGTACAGGATGTGAGACTTGGCAGGGCTGGCACCCAGAAACCCAGTTAGTGATGTCTTTATCAAGTTGGGGCCACTGAACATAACTACGTGCTAAGCTTTTTATTTTAGCAATTCCAGGGTGCCCCTCATGAAGGGATTCCAATACCTGCTTGTGTAAGGTGGATGGTATTATTACCCTGCAACCCCATAACAAACAGCCCCTTTGTGCTGAAAGTTCATGCTGTCTTGCAAAGAAGGGTTGGAATTCTTTGGAATTGTGCTGTATGGGCCACCCTCTTTTAACCCAGTCCAATACTTGTGAGATTACTTTGTCCTGTGCAGATTTCTTTGCTACATCAGAAGCAGTGACATGAGTCTGGAATTCATCTATCATTAACACAGGCAAAGCAGGAGCTGGGTCATTGACAATAGTTGGCAAGGGACAGCAGCTCAAGGCATCAGCATGACAGCCCAGTATCATGAGCATGACAGCCCGGTATAGTAATGACAGCCCAGTGGCATCAGTATGACAGCCTGGTGTAGTAATGTGTAATTATAGGCAGCCAGGAATATAGTCCAATGAATCATGCATGGTGACAACACTTGGGGTGTCTGCTTGTCCCCGTCCAATAAACCCAGTAATGGTTTGTGGTCTGCCACGAGCTCAAAATGTCTACCATACAGGTACTCATGAAATTTCTTTACACCAACCTTGGCAAGAGCCTCCTTGTCTGTCTGGCTATAGTTACGTTCTGCAGTAGCAAAAGTCCTGGAGAAGAAAGATATTGGGACTTCTTTGCCAGTGGGTAATTTATGGCTCAGGACTGTCCCAATGCCATATTGGGAAGCATCACATGCTAATACAATAGGTAATTGTTCATTGAATTGAATTAATACACTATCTGAGGTCAGAAGAAATTTTACAACCTGAAATGCTGCAGCCTGCCTCTTGCCCCTGACCCAGGGTGTGCCTTTATCAAGCAATCTATGTAAAGGCTCTGCCAAAGTAGCCTTGTGAGGTAAAAGGATTGCATAGAAGCTTAAAAGCACCAGAAATGCTTGAAGTTCTGTTTTGTTTTGGGGCGTTGGTGCCTTTTGAATGGCAGTGATTTTAGATTCAGTAGGATGGAGACCAACAGCACCAAGGGAGTATCCTAGGAAATCTACCTTGGTGACCCCCACCTTCCATTTATCTTTATTAACTTTAAGTCCTACCTCTTGTAGTCTTTTGAGAACTATGTGTAAATGTTCAAAAGTTGTTTTCTAGATGTGGCAGCTATCAATATATCATAAAAGTATGGTATTATTCCTTGTATGCTTTGCAATATATGTTCCATCAAATTTTGAAAAATGCCTGGACCACACTTACTCCAAATTGAAGGCACCTGCACCTAAAAGCCCCTCTATGTGTGATGATGGTTTGAGCTTTTGCAGTCAGGTCATCCACAGGCAACTGTTGGTAGGCCTGTGAAAGGTCTAACTTTGTGAAAATGGTGCTGTAGTCTATGGAGTGTATTAAATGTTGAACCACAGGTACAGGGTAAGAGTGTACTTGTAAAGCTCTTTTAATTGTACATTTGAAATCAGCACAGATTCATACCAATCCATCACCTTTGACAGGTGTCACTATTGGGGTCTCCCATTTTGAGTGATCAACAGATTCCAATACCCCTTGTGAAATTAATTTGTCCAATTGTGCATCAATCTTTGGTTTAAGGGAAAAAGTCAGGTTCCTGTATGGAACTGATTCCCAATCCCAATGACTGGCACCAGATTTGATTGGTAGTCTCTGAGGTGAATGCTGCAGGGCTGTAAACATTTCTTTGACATCTGTGGAACCAGGCTTTTGATAGTACTCCAAGAAATAATTGATAGGGAAGCCCCTGTATCTATTTCCCTTTTTAAAGGGACTATTCTCAATTTTTACATTTACAAAAAAAAATCTTTCCCCCTAGTCTATTTGTTTGCCCAAAAACTGCTTTGATATTCCTATCCAGCCCCTCTAATGTGAAGCAATCTTCATAATGAGCTGTTCCTTTCTCCCTGGTATTTTGAAAATTTGGGTTCTGAAGTGGTGGTAGAAGAGCCCTACAAACTTTAACTAAGTGCCCTTTCTTTTGGCAGCAAAGACAGACTGCATTTTTAAATGTACAAACCTGTCTCTGGTGATTTCCCCCACAGCCTAAACAAAAAGGTATTGTCTAGTGAGGTTTTGCTTCACCAGACCATTTTTTGGCCATTGGTGTTCTGAGGTGATTAATATCCTGGTCAGGATCTATATCTTCTTCAGTCTGTTCCATATGAACAGACTGGTTCTCTCTACCTGTAACTGTCTCACCTGATCCCGGTATTTCAGCTGGAGATTGATTAGACAGCTCAGCTGCCTGAGCTTCATCAATAGCTTGCTGCAGTGATAAATCTGGCTTAACTAGCAAATGTCATTGAAGGCGGAGGTCTCTAACTTCATAGACTAATTGATCCAAAAGGATTATCATCTAGTTCCCTGAAGCCACAATGCTGAGTGGCTTTTCTTAGAGCAGCCATGTAATATATATTCTTGCCCTCAGCCTGATAATGCCTATGAAAAGTGTGTCTCCTAGCTATTCTGGATGGCTTAGGCACAAAATAGCTTCCTAGGACCCTTAAAATAGTCTCCCAAGATACCTCATGTACTGTCTGAGGTGACAAGAGCGCAGCTGCCATGTCAAAAACTTCAGCGCCACAAAAACTTTAAAAAAAACCACTTTTTTCCTTTCTGCTGAAATATCGTGCAGGTCATTTGCCTTAATAAAACACTCAAATCTGTCAAGATAAGATTCCCAAGTATCAGTTCTCAACTGATATGGGGCAAAGGAGAGTGCCATTGCCATTTCAGCAATGGACAGCTCTGAGTGACTTCAACAGTAACTTCAGCTCTGAGTAACTTCAGCTAACAGATTCTGAGTGACTTCAGCAAACAGATTCTGAATCTCCAGCTGGTTGTCTCCCTTCTCTATCCCATCTTCATCACCAGTGTTAAATAAGAGTGGGAATTACTGAGACAGACCAGATGATTCAGGTAACCCTTTTATTTTAATAGCTAAATGCTGTAAATGTAAAACATAAACAGCGCACTAACATAGTGACTGACAGGCGACAGCTGATCGTGTCTGACAGCGCTCTTTATATAGTCATGCTGCCTCCCGCTTGTTTCTCGGACCAGACAGAAGACTTAATTCACAACAGAATCTATATAAGTATCATAAATCAAGAATGATTATCTGTATGTTTCATGGAACTATACTATATATAAGAAAATTACTTTTGTGTGGAAATTTATAGCAGCAGTAAGGAATCTATGGCCCTCCAGATATTATTGAATAACTCACAATCTATGGCCACTAAACTTGCTGACTAAGTGTGTTTGAAATCCAACAGATTGAAAGCTAAGGACCCAGAACAAATTTCTGTTGTACTTGATTGTACTGTAATCTGTCTGATGTTAATGTCCTGGAAGTCCCAATGAGAATAGTATACAAGGTTTAATTGTGAGAGAACTACTTGTGTTGATACCACATGACAAAGTAGCAAGAGGCAGCAAAAGTTCTTTGGGTAATTATCCAGAAAAACTGAAACTCAAAAACTGAAACTAATAGACATCTGTCTAGACAGAAAGTTGTGGTGATTCACCTAATAGCTATTGTCATCTATATTTTATTATTGAAAAATTACTGAAGTGGTCAAAATAGTTGAAGTTTCATATGTGTTCATATTTGTTCAGTTTCAAAAACTATTTTCTCATATCCATGTATCTGTTTGTGGCTCATCTTGGTTTTAACTTATTAACTTAACTTATCTAGATGTAGGATGGAAGAGAGCTTCAAAAATGCAGAGTTTAAGCATTATAATTCAGTATGTCAGTTTTTGTCAGGTATACACAATTTGTTTGTGTTTCCTTTTCCCCTGCAAATTTAAATTCAGATTGAAGAATTAATTAAGAAAACACAGCAACTGTTGCTTAAAACATTTCATAATTTTATACTATGCATTATTCTAATTTAGGACTATATTGCATATATCAACAGTCTTCTATTGCTTCAGCACAATTGCCAAGGGCATTATAAATTGGGACATTAATCATTTTTTAAGAAAAAATCCAGGCAATATTGAAATTTCAGGTCTTTATTACTAGTGACTTTATACTCAACTAACTTATATGAACTGGAATAGATTCTGCATACCAATATTATCACATTGAATATAAAGCAAGTTCCCATTTAAAAATATTATACTGGCAATGTGCAGTTATTGTGTTTAAAGTCTTTTCTGTCCAAAATTCTTCAAGCTATTTAAATTTCATGATCTTCCTATTTCAACAGAAAAACTAAAATTGAGGTTATAGATTCACAAATGAAAATCTTTTGTCCTTAATAGCCTTTAGCTTGTCTTGCTAATACAATCATGTTGTTCTTTCCCGATTTTTCTTCAATTCTTTTAGATTTTTTTTCCTGCTGTTCTGACATCAATTGGTTTGTTTTTTCAAATTTTCAAAGAAATAATGTGGAAGATTAGTCAAATTTACGTAAAATATTTGACAACATTCAACAAAGGTTATTTCATTAGTCTAATGGTAGATTTGAACACTTCATTAATTTCCAAACATCTGAAAATGAAAGGAAAAATGTTTACTGATTAAAAATTGTAATTTCTTATATTGTTATAAAAGAATAATCAACTTTTCCCACAAGACATCCTTAAAATATGATTTATAGTTCCCATAAATCCTTGATCAATACCAATCCTATTAACTGACTAAGGCCACTGGATTAAGAAAAGATATAAAACTCAAAACTGCAGAGGTACACATGTCTGTCACCCCAAATCTTAGATCCATTCTTGAGTGATTTCCATAAATTGTTACAAAAATATAATATTTAATCACAGGAAGATTAAAATTAAGAATTGCCATATGGATTATATAATTTTCAATACCGTTGAGCATACATTGATACTTAATGCTACAATCACTCCCAGGTATATAATATAATATAATATAATATAATATAATATAATATAATATAATATAATATAATATAATATAATATAATATAATATAATATAATATAATATAATATAATATAATATAATATAATATAATATAATATAATATAATAATATAATATAATAATATAATATAATATAATATAATATAATATAATATAATATAATATAATATAATATAATATAATATAATATAATATAATATAATATAATATAATATAATATAATATAATAGTGACCCATCTAATTCAGTAACAAGCAATTTGATGCTAATCACATTTCTTGATCTTCAGTCAGTTTATCCTGGCCATGCTGGCTGGTAAAATGAAAGTTGGAATCTTAAACATTCAGGAGATGTCTGGTACTACTGGTAGCAAATAAACTGCAAGTCTGTCTGGGATTGTTCAGACAGTCAGCTTACCTCTGCATGGTGGTCATCAAGGCATGAATAGCTAAACTGGTCACAAGCTTATGTACTTTGCAGAAATGAACCAATTGGGAGGAAAGAAAGAGAACCAAATGCCAAACCCATCCTACCACAATCAAAATTGGAAGCCTGGAAATGAATGTCAAGTTTTTGTATCTTCTTTGAACTCCACATAATGGTCAAATTGTAACTTGTAGACTATACCTTCTGCATGTGGCCCAGCAGAAATATGGTAAGGTAGTCTGAGGCTGAAAGTTTAACTATCCAAATATCTTTATATATTATTAATTATACAGCTACTGTACATGCCTGATCCAAGTAATATTTAGTATTAAATATTCTTTATACATAGACGTGTAATGGTGGATAGTGGAAGAAATCACAACAAAGGACATTATCTATGCAACAGCAGGGAAAGAAGCAATATTTGCAATGTTTATATCTTAATTTACACAGTTACATAGCTGGCTAATTAAAATAATGTAATTGGGCAATGTATAAAAGGTGCTTTAAAAAATGAAAATCTACTTACAATAGATGGATGAGCATTGCTGGCTATCTTTTCAGGGAATAAAGAATCACTTTGCAGGTGTTCTGGAAAAGCAGAGCCATTCTCATCAATTAAATGAATTTTATTTGGTGGAGTCTTGTCAAATGGAGTGCTGCAAAAAAATAATGTAATAGAAACTGGAGTCAATGTATTGGCAAATGTTTTAATGCAATACATAAAAATGCTACATATTTTTTCTTAATTTCATTAATAAGCAAATTTTGAAAGTGTTATTATTTTTAAAAAGTCTACATTAATGTCTCCATCAACTGATGGAGAAAAAAGAATCTTAAAATTTGGTGAAATAAGAAATAGCTGAATTTTCAAGAATGGATTGTACTGAGTTTTATGACTAAGCTAACAATGTCTGACTAAAAATTTAAACTTGGAGAATAGTGAAATTAACGGAATATACAAAACAATAAAAAAGAAATAAAAAGGATCTGTCTGTAAAAAAATAGCAAGATAAAATTCAAATTCAGCAATAATGGCTTACGTATACACAATACATGGCACAGCAAGGCAAATAGAAATATTTACAATATGGTTTTTAAGGCAGTCTAAATGTCTACAGACAATGTAAATTGTATAAAGAAGGGGGAAGTTAGAAATTAAATAACTATCTATTTTTTCCAAGAAGATTCTTTTTGTTTTTGTTTTGTTTTTCCTTTTTCTCTTTTTTAATGTTCTTTTTAAACATTTATTGTTTAACAAAAAATAAAATAAAAAAATACAGTGGAAACTTCAGTATTGATGGGCTGTGTGTTAAAATAAAGCCAGGTCATGGCACACACTTGAAAATAAATCAGGAAGACTGCAATTGTGGAGTCAGTCTGGCAAGAACGAAGAATTCTTATCCACAGGAAATATGCACATGTAAAGCTTGTAACAATTCTGGGTAGTTAGAAAGCTGATAAAAGTAACAAGAGTTAGGCAACTTGCAGACCTCAGCTAAAAGTTAGGAATAGAGATGGCTTACAGCAAACCAAATGTGTATTAGATCACTCCTGAAGCATTCATTAGCCAAGTCTTAGGAATAGGGACAACTAGAGACCAAGAGAACAAATTGTAGAATTATTACTAAAAAGTTTATTAAATAATATTTCTTATTATCTCACTTTGTCCTGCCTCCTCCTTTAGTGAAAAAGTATACAGCTTACTTAATCCTTTGTTCTTGGTTCTTGGCATTTTGACCAGGAGCCCTTTTCCTTGGAGTACTCCAATTAAAAGCAATCAGAAAACCTGCACCTCGTGTCTGGCGTCCATCATTGACTTTGGCAGCAGACTTAGACCCGAATTGGGTACAACAGTATTAAATAAACCTTCATAAATAAGTCTTCAAATGCAGAGGAGCCATGACAGGAAAGTATGCCATTCCATTCAGGGTAGTGTCAGCTTTGAAAGCTTTCTCATAAAATAATTTGAAGGATTTTGCAACTGTTTATCAATGTCATACTTAGCATTAATTGCACTGTTTAAACAGCCCAATGTTCATAAATATTTTAGAAGTCATATTTAACATTCATTTAAACTTTGTTTTCCTCAGCTTTAGTTTAGCTTATCTAAATTGTCACAGCTTGTAATCTGTTCTAGTTTCTATCATACAAATATCACTTTATTCAGCTATCTGTATTTATAATTTTTCACATTTTATAATGTAATTAAACAACAGCAAGGGGGAGGATTATTGCTAAAAAGTGGGTTTGAATGGTGTGTTTGTAATTTTACTGACTTCTCCAGTCCCTTGCTTTCTACAGTAATTAAAACTCAAAGCTAGATAGCATAACATAATCTTTATTCGCTTTTGTAAAGAACTCCTAAATAATTTCTAAATCACCTGAAAGAAGACCTGAACCTTCTTTCCCAACAAAACAAAACATTGGTGGAACTTGGAGACATTAATTTCTAGTAATTATATGTTATTTATTAAATAAAACCAAGATGTATCACGTTAGAATTACTGCTGTTGCATAACAGTTTCGGGGGGAGGCTGCGCGTGCACACACGCACACACACACACACTCTAGCCTTATGCAGCTCTCTACTGAGGTCCCAAGCCTTTTCAGAAGGCCAGAAGGTGGGGAGGCATTTCACTTCCAGCAGCAAGATGTTCCACAGGGCAAGTGTCATGGCATAAAAGGCACTTTTCCTGGATCCTGGCAGATTAAATTCCTTGACTAATAGGGTCTGCACTAGGCCCCTTCTGTCAGAATAAGAAGAGTGGGCCAATCCCATTGAAGCAACATATGCAAGTTAAAAGTGAAGCCTATAGCCAACCACACTGATTAATATGGTTCTTGCTGTTGCTGTATTGGACTGCTGGCTGCCTTGCTTCAGTGAGCTTTTATATTTTTGTTTTCAACTTGATGAATGGTTAGACAACAAGTGAAGGTTGTGCTGAGCCTGGAGGTAAATCTGAAGGATAAGTGAACATTTTAACATGCTATTTTCATAGAAAGTTGTTTCACAGGCCTTCAAATGCAGAGGACTCATGACAGGAAAGGATGCCATTCCATTCAGGGTAGTGTCAGCTCTGAAATTCATTGCTGTCATCAGTGCTGGGAGGTAAGTGATGTAATGACATAGTTTTTAGTAGGAAAAAATATGAGTTTGAAAGTCAAGGTCACAGAGAGTGATGTAGTAAAAAATTGTACATGCAAGATAATTGGTTCACGTGATTAATGAGGTGTGAAAGTGGATGGAGGTAGGTGGAATTTTGTGGGAGGTATACCAGTACTGAAATTCCACCGGAGGATACCAGGTTTTTTTGTTCTGAATAAAGTTTTGAGATTATGCCTGTCTTGGAGTTACTGTTTCAAACGAAGGATTTCTGGAAGTCTCACAGGTAGAATAATTAGATAACAGGTAGATATTTACTTTCACATGTGAGAAAACTGCAACCTCAAACTCTGTGCCAAAATAAGGTTTTACTGTTTTCAGTTCCTATCTTAATATAAAACATAGCCTAATGTTTTATTTAATCCACTATCATGTACTTTCAAAGCACAGTGATTCTCCAAAATTTCAGATATAATCTTTAACTTAATCCTTAATCTTTGTTTTCTGAGATTATTTGGATTTTTAAAATCTTTTTTAAAAGTATGAAGTGTTTCTTTATTATAAGTGTCATGCCCCCGTGAGAGTCTGAATCCGAGGAGGAAGACAAACAGTGTCAGGGAGCGGGAGAATGGTTCTGTTGGCTGTGGAGGAAACGGGAAGGGCAAAATCAGGCTGGGCAGAGTAGGGAAGATGTAGAACAAAGAAGAGGGGGTTCAGAGGAAGACCAAGGCCCACCTCCTCTTCATCCTAGGGCACGCAGAGAAGAATGGAGAAGAGAGCCATGTGGGTTGCATGGCTTACAAGGGAGGAAAGGGCCCCAATTCCCTTCACAAGGCACATCTGGGGAGGGAGTTTAAAGAACCAGTTGGGAGGGGTGTTTGTTGGGAACAAATGTTGAGTTTATCTAATGTTGGTTGCTGTTATCTTAGTTCCTGGAATCCTCCCAACTGGTTGGATTTACTGCTATGTTACTTCACTTCTGGAACTCCTTAGTTTGCCCTGCCAGGTGTATTACTTTATCTTGCTTTGTTGGATTTATAGTTTAAAGTTTTCTGTTTACACTGTTTTGGATTGGAATATCAGCAGCCAAAAGCGGTTGCAGGTTCCTGGGAGAGTTTTTCTCAAGACTAGAAGGTAACTGGAACATTGGGTGGCAAAGTTGAAGCTAATAAAGGCATTCTTATTAACTGGCTGGGTTGCCTTTGTGTCACACCCCAGGTCATCACAATAAGTATTTCTGACTGAACCCAGGATTTCAAAGCAGAGAAGGATTGTTTCTTTGGGAAGGAATAGATGCACATGGACAATATTCTGTTCAGTTTCTAGGTATGCAGAGAGTCTCCAGTTTGCTTCTCCAAAACCCTGAAGGGTGGCACTGCCTATCCTGTAAAACATAGAGTAAAATGTGGGAACACTGAAATGTGATAAATTCATGATTTCCCTTCAAATCAAGGCTAATATTTACAATCAGACCAGAACCAGTTGTCAAAGTTTCAAAATATTCTGGGATGCAAAGGGCAGGTTTTTTTTTCCTATTTAGTTCTGATTTATCATCTCCAGTTTCCTATTCTAAATTATTGTGATAACTTTTCTTAATTACATTAGCTCAGAAAATAGTACTGGGAAGATAACAAATAACTATCTAAAGTTAATAAATGTTGCAAGTTAGAAAAAGTAAATTTTTAAAAGGTTTATTTATTAATTTATTAATAATTACAGGTTAATGTATTTATGTATTTATGTTAATGTATTTATTTATGTTGTTTTAAAATATATAGCCAACTTTTTCTTCTTTTTGTCTTACTGCAGGAAGACCTACCTGCGGAAAACCTGGACTAAGTATGAGATACTGAATCTCCAAGGATATGATAATTTTTCCTTACTTTTCTGGCAGATACATAAAAAGATGAGGTAGTAATAACCTGGTTCTTCTCATGGCAGTTGATCTGAACACAAAGTTACTGGTTTAGCATTTCAGCTAACTCAGTCCAAAGAATTCAACCCATGTCTTACATCTTTTAATTTGCCTTAAAAAAGATTGTATCAATCTTTTTTTCAAGATTATTTCAGTCTTTCTAGTTATGAATCTGGACCTCACCCAACTATTTTACCTGATTTGGCTAAAATATTTTCAAACATTGCTTTCATCTTTATTACTGCACAGTTGAAATAGATGTTTAATGAATTATCATTTTCTAAAAGATATAAACATTTCCCTAAAGAGAAAGTCCTGCATATTCAATAGAAACAAAAGCAACATTCTCTAACAGTATTTTTTCTTTTCTTTTTTGGAGAGCTCAGCAAAGCAGTCAGCTATCATGCAACTTACTTTTGAGCAGATGTATTAATGGCTTCAGAAATTTGACTGCATATTCAAGTTCAGCTTTGTGGATTCTGCCAAGCTGTACTATGTGATGTTCCAAAGGAAGGCTTGACAGTTCCATAAGTTCTATGTAATCATATTGAGGTCCTATTGAAAGCACAAATACAGCATAGCCTTTGCATTTGGCTCTTAGGGCTGCATCACTCAACACTTCCTTATCCCAAGGACTTGTTTCCCCAACAGATATGATAAAAATAGCCTTTTTTTCTCTCTGGTTAAGTCCCTCTGAAAAGATATTATCAATTGTCCACTTTATGGCATGGCCAAGTGCTGCTTCTCCATTTAGTTTCTGAAAAGACTTTTCAATATGCCTCTTCATTTGTTTTTTACTTTCATATGTCACCAAGTCAAATTCAATTTTTACTGGAAGTTCTTGTCTTTGGAATTGGAAATTCAGTGGAGCATGACTCACAACAGCTATCCGATCACCTATCAAAGAGGTCTTTGGATCTGTAGAAATTTCAAAGCTGTCCAATACTCTACTTAGGAAATGTTTTAGTTCTTCAAATCCAGTAGTGCTTATTTTCCTGGAATTTTCCAGAATGAATGCAGCATCCATATAAGCCTCAGTTTTGAAAGGTTGCGTTCTGAAGCAAGATTCATCTGGTCTGCATTTGTCTACAAATAATACACAAATATTTTAATTATAGAAAATTATTGAAATTGAGATCTGATTACTTTGCAATTTTCATTTGTTCTTACCATAGCAAATTACGCACACCTGAAGTCTTTCTAAGACTGAAAGATAATCACTCTTCTGATGGAGGTGGATAACTTGAAACAATCCTGTGCTGTCCATCTAAAGTAATGGAAAATAAAAATATAACTTGGCACAGCTTGGCAACAAGATGTCTGACTCTATCTGCATCATTATTAAATCCAATGACAGCTTGCAGGACAATGTTTGATAAGAATTGATGCTTGACGGTTGGGATTTCATAAAATATATATTCTCTTCATCATAGGAAAGATGTCCTTAAACCATAACTAATTAAGTTAATAAAACTGCAATACAGAAAAATAACTTCTGTCTGCTGCCCATGAAATGTATAATACCAAAGGATAAATACAGTTTTTCATATTTATCCACAATAGCTTCTTCATATAGATATGATACATTGTCTTTTGTTACTGTGCCATGGTGCCATGCTGGTAAGACAAGTAAACTCACACCCCAGTTTTGGCTTTCAAGATTACAATCCTTTGTGCAGAATCCTAGTCTGTGAAGAACATATGGGTGAATTAGCCAGACAAGATAGTTAGGCTGTTTGGTCTTCATTTCAGGATCCTTTTATGGGCGGAGGTTATTTCAATTTTAGATCAATATTGTCTCCCTGTGTCCAACTCACTTCATTAGGCTGAGCCTAATTATTTTGAATTAATATTTTGCAAAAACAGTTTTTGCACTGAGTCTTCTAGAGCTGTGATATAGAAATCCTCACCTTGTTCTGTTGCTTGATTTAAGATATTTCCATATCCTTCTTACAATTAAACAATTGTGCTGATTTGCCAGTATCCTTCTTCCTCCCTGGCTGCTTCAAGGAATGGCTTTATCTTTCCCCATAGAGAATCTAGATACAGTTTTATGCCTCTTTTCTCACAGTGAGAAAGAAACTCAGCAAAAGGCATAACCACAACAAAGCCAGAATTATATTAGTGGCTGGGTTTTTGTATTCCAACTACCACCCATTGGTAGCTCCATAGGAATAGTAGATGGAATCAGTATGGATATTTATTGAATAGCACATATCTGTAGGACAGAATAAAAAGGCTATAACAATGAAAAGGCCTTCATTTATAGTAATTTGATCTGTAACATTTAAATATCATATCAGGCTCCATACAGTATGTGCTAAATTTCTTGAAACAGTGCTTCTGATAACCAAAAAGAAAAAAGGCAAGTTACTCACCTCAAAAGCTTGGGTAATTTCAGGGATGCTTTTAAAAGAAATGACTGCTGGCTGGATACCTAAGGCACTGAACTCTAGGACCGCTGTACCAATCGAGTCAGGATGTTCAGACTCTCCATTGCTGAAGAAGACAGCAACTTTCCTCACATTAGCACCTTGGAGAGTTCGCTTGAAGAGATGCCTGGCAACAAACCTCATGGATCCACCAATGTCCCGTCTGTTGGTTGTTCTCTGCAAATAAAGTCTATTGAGCTCCTGTAACAACTTGTTCTTGTTCTGGAAATCTGTAAAGCGGATCAGATAGTTGGTGTTGGAGCTGTAGGACACAACAGCCACTCTGGCTCCCACAGGACAATTGCTCTCTCTGATGTTTGTTTGGTTCACAATATCAATGACAGTCTTTCTCATTTCTTCAAATATCTTAGGATTGGTATCTTGAGATATATCCAAAGCAAATACTAATTCTGTTGGATATGCTGGACATTTTGGTATTCCTGGAAAGCAAATAAGATTATAAAAATAATCATATCTTGCCCAAAGATAGCAATCAACCATATTGGACGACAATCTTTTTGGATAGTTAATTATCCTGCCCTTTTTAGGACTCTTTAGGGTTACAAAAGTAGACAGGACAACAAAACATAACAAGCAGAACTGTGTCACATATGCATACTAGAATAGAATAGAAAATAGAATAGAATAGATATATTGTCTAAATGTGATTGGCCACACAAGGAATTTGTCTCTGATGCATAAGCTGTAGTGAACATACAAGCAATAGGTGAAAAATCATGAACATAATCATAAAATAAAATCATCATAAATCATAAGATACAACATTCAGTGATACTCATAGGATACTATATAAGCAATCAACATAAATCATAATAGGATACTAATAAAAGCAATCAACATAAATAATAAGATAATGGTACAAAGCATTTAAAAGAGGAGCAAGCAAAGCACCCATCCTTCATTAATAAAAGAGCTGCATCCTTTGGAAGGCATGCATTCTGAAGCAGCTGCATCCTTTATCTGCATCTAACTTTCCAATAATCTTGCTTCAAGTGCCTGTACTCACTCTACTATTAATGGTGGAGCAAGGGCTGCATGTAGAAAACAGAAAAATAGTAAAAAAAAAAAAGGAGAAGAAGCTGCACAGGCCTGAGGTCATTATACTTTCATACAGAACAAAAGGAGAATTAACTATTGGGAAAATACTCACCTGTCCAGCAGGCTACACAGAAGAAAGAAAGTAAAATATTATTTCAAGCAATACGATTATGAAAATTCTTAAAGAGAGGAGATACTCTTATAAGATGTTCTTATTAATGATTATAGGTATCCAATAATTGCCTCAGCAAGGAACAATGTGTAAAAAAGAAAGCTGGTCATCTTGGTAGTTTTATCACTTTTGTGTAAATGTTTGAGTTTTTTTCCACACTGTTTTTTCCACACTGGGCTTGATCACATTGCCTCAACTATTTGCTAGCATTCTCATATGTAAACAGCCATACTTTTCATATTTTTGACCAGAGATAATGTTCTTGATGTATCTACATTACCAGAAGCTCTGAATGACTAGTGGTATAATCATTTCTAAGTGAAAAAAATAGTAGACAATTAACATACTGTAGTATCAAAACTAGTCAAAGAAATGTAATCTAACATGACCTTTTAGTGGTGCATAAACAAAATTTCTGGTCTCCTCAGTTAAGAGGTTAGTAATGTAGCTTTGGTTATGCAACCTATGCTTGTTCCATTATATTTTTATGCTATTATAATCCCACAAGAATCAAACAACATGATTTAAGTCTTAAACAAACATGTAATCATTTTTAATGGGAAACAGTATACATATATTTTAAGTAAATGAAATTCAATTAATTAGAGCTAACAACCTCACTGTTCCCATTATAAATGGTTAAATTAAATCAGTATTTTCTTATATAACATATTCTCTGTTCTTCACAATTTGTGCTCTTGGTTGATATTTCTGTCATTTAATATTAAAGATGAAGTGGAGATACTTACAGCTATGTTTCTGTACATATTCAATAAGTTCACAAGGATGAAAAAAATGAAATGTAAAAATATTATTAGATAAAAAGGTTTTCAAGAATGTGTATTAATGCAATGTTCCAAAATTGGCAGCTTGTGTGTCCTGAGGCAGCAATATCAAGGCATTATAGATTTTTTTAAATCAAGAATTTAAAAGAATCATCATTCCAATATGTTTTGAAAATATTAGGATTCATTTCAACAGATAAGAAATGATCAGATTTCAGTTTCTCAAATTTAAATGCTCGGTGAGTAATCCTAACCAGCTTTCTTTTAGTTCTATTTGGATATTGGACATGCTGACTACCTTCACATTCTCACTAACCACTCATAGTACCATAAAAATTATATGGCATCGTGCAGATATCCATATAACAACATATAGGTTTGATGTCTGCATGTGCATTAGCATTCATGGCAGAAAAGGTCCCAATGGAACATCCTTACTTTAATGGAAGCCAGTGTGTACCTGAGTCTAGAAATAAATGTATGATGAGAAAATATACTCAATTCATTCTAGTAATACATACTGAATAGAAGGACTGGCCCTTTGCTCCTTTTGGACCCTAGAAGAATAAAATTAGAATTAGACTTTTGCAAAATAATTTACAGTATAGCTTCATCTCCAAGTTTAAGATTTTTATATCATAAAGTGAGAAGCTTCTGTACTGACATAATTACAATGTAGCATTCCAAGTAATGCATCCATCAAAAGCAGAACTCCAAGGCACGTAGATTCTTCAAAGAGCATGTTTATTGGATACATCATATCAGCACAGCTAGGGAGAACCAACTCTACAAGTTCCTGCAGTTTTAGCCTAATTAAAAGAACAAATATTCCCCCTCATAGATGTGACCAGTCACATTATCTAATGAAAGTAGCTGGCAGGCTGCTTGGTCACTCCTCTCCTCTTTCAACTGCCACCTGTTGGGATGACCTTGATTCCCATAAGAAAACTTTTTGTTTTAACTGTTAGCCAATCTATCTACTTTCCCCCTCCCTTCCACCTCTCAGGATTCATGCAATTATGAGGCAGCAAAAGATGGCTTCAGCAGGTTCACTTCAGAGTTGACAGTCAGATCTCTCCCCTTAACTCAAGAGAAGTTCCTGGAAAATTAAAAAATAAAATAAATTAGTCTTCCATCAGTCACCCATCCCTCCCCCCAGAAGTTCTTTTGGCTTTTGAGGGAATTTATTGAGGAAATTCTTAATAAGTCTATCTGCTTTTATATCCCAGCTTTTAACCAAGGTGGCCTCGGACAATGGGTATCCCTTCCATTGCACTAGGTTGTCATGCCCCTGTCGAAGTCTGAATCTGGGGAGGAAGACAAACAGTTGACAGGGAGTGGGAGTGTGGCTCCATTGGCTATGGAGGAAACTGGGGAAGGGCAAAGTCTGGCTAGGCAGAGCAGGAGAGAGGTAGAACAAGGGAGAGGGAATTCAGAGGAAGACCCAGGCCCACTCCCTATTCATCCTAGGGCACACAGGGAGGAATGGAAAAGAGAGCAATGTGGGTTGCGTGGATTATGGGGGAAGAAAGGGCCCTGATTCCCTTCATTAGCCACACCTGGGAAGAGAGTTTAAAAGAAATGCATGCTGAGTGCAGTGTCTGCTGGGAACAAATGTGAGTTTATCTTGTGTTGACTTTGGTTATCTGTGTTCCTGGCATCCTCCCAACCATGTTGAATTACTGCCATTCCTTCACGTCTGGAATTCCTTCTCCTGCCCTGCTGGACTAATTACCTCACCTTGCCTTGATTGGACTTATAGTTACAATTTTTATTGGCTACTTTTTGGGTTTGATTCTCTGCAGCCAAAGGCTGTTCCTGGGAGAGTTTTTCTCTAGCCAGAAGATAACCAGGACATTGGGGGCAAAGTTGGAGCTAATAAAGGGACTCCTACTGATTATCTAACTATGTTGCCTTTGTGCCGTGCCCTGGATCATCACAGGTATTGTAGCCTCCCCTTGTACAGTCCAGATTCTAGGATTTTTTTTCTCTCATAATGCACTATGATAATAATGCACTCCCTGCACTATGATTAGCTTTGGGGCTATCCGGTCCACTGGCCTGAGACCCTATTACTGGCTTTAACAAGCTACTGTGGAAAACCTGATGCACTTTCCCTAATAGGCAGGGGAGTTTCAGCTGCATTGTGACAAGGTTAATAATCTTCATGATAGGGAAAGGTTCTATAAATTTTGGTCCTAGCTTTTTACAGGGTAGCTTTAACCGTAAATACTTGGTGGAGAGGTAAACCTTGTCCTCTATTTGGAAGGGCATGGGGGGGGGGGGAACCAATGTTTATCAGTTTGCATTTGGGGGGAAAGTTGAGTAATAATGGGGCAATTTGAACTATCAGCTGACTCTGTTGCCTCTGTGTTTTGCGCCGGGTCATGACACCCACAGCTACTGTGCACTGCATTGTTGTATGCCACCTCAGCAAAAGGTAACAAGTCTGCTCAATTAGTTTGTTGGTAATTGACATAGCATCTTAAGTATTGATCTACCATCATGTTAGTCTATTCTGCCACCCCATTAGTATTAAATAAAATGCTGAGCTAAGCCCCTGGGAGGACCTAATGGATCTGATAAATTCCCTACAGAATTTGGCTGACAATTGGACCCCCCCCCCGCAGTCTGAAATGATTCTCTTAGGAACCCCATGCAGCTTATAAATGTGCTTTACAAATAGTTTGGCTACTGGCGGGCTGATAGGAGACTGGAGCAGGCTATAAAATGGGCTTGCTTGGAGAAAAGGTTGATCGTTGTCCAAATGACTGTATTTCCCCAACTCTCTGGAAGCTCTACTATAAAATCCATGATGATTTCTTCCTATGGACGGGATGGGTCAGCTACTTGTTGGAGCAATGTTGCACATTTTTTGACATAGTTCTCAATGTCCCTTTTCATCTTTGACCACCAAAATTGCCTCCTCGCCAAGTACAAGGTTTTCAGGAAGCTGAAATGTCCTTCCTGTTATGCATCATGGCTTCTTTTAAGTACTTGGATGGAAGAGCTACTGCTGCTAGTGAAGCCCCACCCTAGCATGAATAGGTGTGGCAGACAACTATTTATCCCCCTGCCAGTCCACCGATAGTCTGCACTTCTCAATCCTATCTGGAAATTATCAGAATTCTTATTGGAATCTGCAGTGCCTCCTGAGCATGTGTGTGTGTATGTCTCTGATGCCAGAAGAAAGTGAGCACACCTTCCAGGACTTCCTTTTCAAGTGTACGAAGAGAGAGACAGAGACCCCTGGTGTATAGGGCCAGTTCAGGGGGAAAGGGAGTGAGCATCACTTTCCACAGGACATAGAGACTTCGTAGCCTGCTGTGAGACAGTGGCTGTTGGCACTCCTAATAAAGGGAATGTTTCATTAACTACAAAGGGCTTTTCATGTTTGGGAGCCGAGTCAGAACAATAGTCCTTTGTTAACCCTGTACCATGGATTGGCTGGCAATTTAGTTTTTAGCTTTTGAGTCAGACCCACTCCCTCTTCAGCTCTTTGCCTTTGCATTTGTTGCCTGATGGTGGCTTTTGTTGCTTTCTGGGATGGAGGCATCATGGCGTGGACCACTTCCTTGTGCTTCTGTTGTATTGTGGCATTTGTGACAAGGTGTCTACCAAAAGATTTAGTCCCTCCATCCCAGGATGTACATAAAAATGAATCGATTGAAGTACTGGGCCCACTGAACTTGTTTAGGTGAAAGTTTCCACAGGGTCCTAAGTGCCTCGAGGTTTTTGTGGTCAGTCCATATTTCAAAAGGCACTTGGTTTCCCTCAAGGAAGTGGTGCCATGTCAGCAGAGCCCAGCAGACTGCATATGCTTCCTTCTCCCATACTGCCCACCTTCTTTCAGTCTCCACTAGCTTTTGGAAGGTGTAAGTGCATGGCTGTAACTTCCACTCTGTGTTTTCTTGGAGGAAAACTGCAGTCACTGGCATCCACTTGGGTGATAAAAGGCTGCTCTGGGTCTTGATACTTAAGAATTGGCTCTTTGGCAAAGAGTCTTTTAAGCATCTCAAAAGCCTTCTGTGATTCAAGGGTCCATTTTAAGGGCTGACTTGGCTGAAGTTTCATTCCCCACTCTGGTCTTTAAAAGCTCAGTGATTGGGAGGGCGATTTCAGCAAAGAAGGGAATTAACTGTCTGTAGAAATTAGCAAACTACAGGAAGCTTTGGAGTTGCTTGTGGATTCAAGGGGGTTGCCAATCTAGGACAGCTTTGATTTTTCCTGGGTCCATTTCCACCTCCTCACTTGACACCTGATATCCGGGGTAGTCTAGGATGGCCTTGTGAAATTCACACTTGGATAGTTTAGCATACAGGTTTGCCACTAGGAGTTTCTTGTGCACCTGGTGCACCAATTTGATGTGTTCCTCAATAGTTTTGGTGAAGATTAGAATGTCATCTAAATATATGAGGACCCCTTTGTACAGGTGCTCATGCAGCATGTCATTGATCAGTTGCATGGGTCCCCTGAAGGCTGAACAGCATCACTTTGAATTGGAAACTCCCCAGTGGGCAATTGAATGCTGTTTTTCCCCTCCTTAATCCTCACCCAGTAATATACCTCTTGCAGGTCCAATTTGGTGAAGATTTTCCTCTTTGCTAAGTGCAACAGCATGTCTTTCATCAGGGGGAGTGGATACATATTTTCCATGCAGACTCTGTTAATTCCTCTAAAATCCACACATAGCCTCATTGTTCCATCTTTTCTTCTCTTTGAACAGCACTGGCGTAGCCACCCTTGATTTTGCTGGCTGTATGAACCCTCTGGCCAGGTTCTTATCAATGTACTTCCTTAGCTCCTTCATTTCATCACCTTGGGGTCATGGAGTTCAGCTTCACTTTGGGTGGTTTCACCTCTGTCACAATCTCTGTTTCGCAGTCAGTGGGGTGATGAGGGGGCCATGTGTTGCATTTTGCTCACTGAAAACTTCTGCTGGGTCCTGGTATTCTTCGGGAATCTGTGAGGTGTTCTGATGCAGCCCTCAATTTCTTGCTTCACTTAGTGTCCTTCAGATGCTGGACAGCTCCTCTTTCTGGAGTGCTGGGAGGGGGAAGATGGCCTATTCCTAGCCTTAACTTTTTCTTTCCCTTGGGGCCCCATTTGTCTAGCCAGGACACCCAGGATCACCGTCTCTGTCATTTTTAGCACCAGTACAAAGCGGATGATTTCCCAGTGCTGCCCATCTCTAGCCTTACTGGTTCTGTGAGTAGTGTGGCAGGGGTTCCCCCTATCAGTGATCCATCAACCTGCTCAAATCTTATAGGCTGAGTTTTGCTCTGATCTCTAGCTTCAGGACAGTTTGCAAACTGACTAGGCAGTGGGTGCATCCTGAGTCTATTAGGGCTTCCACATTCCCCTGGATCCAAGTCTTTGGTGCAACAACTTTCACAGAGATGGTGAAGGGGAGGATTGGCTTCATTTATAATCAGGTCTCTTCTCCCTCATTATTGATATCATGGGGTGCAGGCTGCTGGGTGTTCCTCACTTAGGGGAGGATGACCTGGTGTGTGAACTCTCACCTTTTGTTGGGGCTTCTTTGCCTTGGTGGGCTCCGGTGGCTTCCCCTTTGGCTGGGAAGCTGGTTCTAGACATTCGGCCACCTGATGGCCTTGCTGGCCACAATGGAAGCACTTGATGGGTGGTCCCGAGGCTTTGCTAGGGGACTCTGCGACTTGGCCGGAATTTGATTGTCTCCCAAGCTGGCACTTCTCTGACTGGGCCTTTGTCTTTTGCGCCATGGTTCTGCACTTCTTGTACCAATTGAGTTTGAGATCCATTGCCACTGCCATCTGATACCATTTGTGGATCTGGTCAAATGCATGTGTGCAGCAGCTCACAGACCAGGCCCTCCTTAAAGAAGTAGACCAATAGGCTCTCTGGCCACTGTCACAGCTTCCCAGCCACTATCCAGAACTCTTGGACATACTCCTTAATGGACCAGCCCTTCTTCTTAAGCTCATGGATTTCTACTTTGGCTTGCAGGGCCTGGGAGTCATCTTCAAATCTAGCTCTTAGCTCTTGAAGAAAGGTGTTGATGTTCCCCAACTCTGGTGTGTCCTCATCATGGAGTTGGGTCAACCATTCTGTTGCCTCTCCCTCCAGATTCATGGTCACTGCACAGACTATTGCCTGGTCACTTGGGTAGTCTGCCACATGATTGTCTATATGAGCTCACACCTGATTCAGGAAGAATGCAAGTTTCTCTGGGTCCCTGTCAAATGTGACTTTTATTGGGGGAGGAGTGGCTGATCAAGGAGGAGGTTGCGATGGCACCAAAGCTGGAGGCCAATGCCCAGGGACCCAGTTGGCTCTGGGATAGTATGCCCATGGTAGGGATCCCTACCACCCCAGAGGGTTGTGCAGGTGGCGGGCAGGCTCACCACCTCATGATGGCATGCAGTGCTTCACGGTGGCCCTGGGCTTTACTGTGCCATTGGCACCTGGGAGGGCTACTAAGCTGCTATGGCTGGACCCGGGCTGTGGCACAGTGGAAACAACAGGGTAGGTCAGCTCAGGATCACTCTGGGCGGTTCAAACCTACACGCCTATCCCATCCCCTTGATGCTTATCTGATAGAACCTCTCCTGCAGGTTCTCTACTGTCTCACCAGGGAAGGGCAGATTTGTGCAGCTCAAGGGTTCCACTCACCCTCCAGTGTGGGGTGAAGGTGACTGAAGTCCTACGTGGATGTCAACGGGAATCCATTCCAACCTTCTGGCCAGAGCCCTGGTGCTGGAGGTCTTCTTTGGCCCAGTACAAGTCCCCAGTGGCTGGTGTCTCCTTCCGGACCTTTGGCTGGGTCACTGCCAGGAGGGCGACATCCACCAGCATTGCTGCCATCCTCAGGCTTTCAGTATGGACCACACTAGCACCGGTAATTCCTTCTCTCTCTTTTTTTATTTACACAGCCTTCCCTGAGTCTTCTCTACTCCTTCGAAAGATTGGGTGATCAACCAGGGCTCAGGACTCCGGAGAGTGGAAAGTTAGGAGAGTTGGTTTAATGTTAGCATTCCAAGTAATGCATCCACCAAAATCAGAATTCTGAGGCAAGTAGATTCCTCAAAGAACATGTTTATTGGATAAAGCTAATGAAAACCAACTCTAAAAGTCCCTGTGGTTTTAGCTTAATTAAAAGAGCAAATATTTTTGAGAGTTCCAGTTTGCAGGGCTTCGGAATCCGCGATCGTGCATGGTTTCTGCCTGGGCTTGCCGCTGGAGCGTCCCGAGCCAGCTGGCTTCAGGGCTAAGCCACCCCGTAGAGGTGGTGAAGACGGGGGAGACCCAGCAGGGTTTGAGGGGAGCCGCATCTCTCCTCCTCAGCTGGCTAAACTCCCTTTCCCAAAGGTGGTAAGAGCGGCGGTCAGAAATGGCCACCTCAAAGAAGCACTCAGCCGGAAAAGAAAGTGCAGGAGGAAGTTAAGAAGTGAAAGTTTTTGGCTGACCAGGACAAAAAGTAACAACCAGGGTACCCTGGAATTTAAATTTTGCAAAAGACACATCACTCCCAAAGAAGAGTCGGAAACAGCGAATGAAAGTGAAAAGGGAAAGTTTTTTTCCCTTCACTCTCCTTCCTCACGCTGAAGATCTGAATAAAGAAATCGGAAAAATCCGCTTTCGCACCAACAGGTAATTAAACTGGAAATATAATTAAATGCCAAAGATTTCTGAACACTAAAAAATCCTCTTTTTTTGCTTTAAGTGGGAAGGGAGAGGAAAAGAATAAGGGCAGGACTTGGAAGGAGGAGACTGCTTGGAATTCAAAAGAATTTAAAGTTAAATCTTAACAAGACTTCTAAAAGGATACATTTTAACTGGAACTTTGCAACTAAATAGTAACCCCAAGAAGAGAAAGTGAAAAAAGAAGAAAGTGTTAAAAGAAATAGCTTGTGTGTATTTGGATTGCTTGGTGATTTTGGGACTTTTGGAAATCATATTTGAATGACTAAAAGCAATTGGGTGGTTGTTGTTGTTGTTGTTGTTTTTTAAAAAAACTCTACAATGGCATCACCTCTGGATGAACTGAATGAACTGGATGAATTGAAAATCGAATTTAAAAAATATAAAGAAGAGGAACAAGAAGGGAAGGGCTCCTTTGGCTCCATTTTTCAATTCTTAGAAATGGCGATTGGTGTCTACAAGAAACAACAAGAAAAGACTGCGCAACAAGAAGATTGGGACAAAGAAGAAGCCATTTTTAATGAACAAGTAATTCTATCTGGGGAAGAAAAGGAAAAGTGGGGAAAGAGAATGGAGAATTTAAGACCTAAAAAAACAGCCAAAAAAGGGAAAAATAATGTGAAAAGAGGATATAATGTTGGAAAGCAACAGAAAAGGGGAATACAGAAGAGGGAAATAGAGATGGAGAGACAGGGGGGTAAAAAGGGGAGAGAGAAGAAAAGGAAAAAGGAAGGGAAGTTACAAAGGTTTGGAGCAAGATGTAAAGAAACAGGATTTATTCAGAGATAATGGGTGAAAATTTAACTGAAAAAGGGATTCTGTAAAGGTACATAAGATTGTATTGTTATATTAGTAATAGAAATAATATTAGAAAATTGGAAACAACATATGATTAAAAAATGGATTAAAATAGTTAGTGTAATTTAGTGAAACTTTTGTGAATAAAATAAATGAAATGAAATAAATCAGAGATTTGAACTAGGAAGGAATGGGAACATTTGAACTACTCAACGTTTTATAAAATATAAGTGAAGTGAGAGGGAAGTAATTATGGAAAGTTTATTAGTGTTTCCATAGAAATATGATACTTATTTGAAAAGTAATGTGTAAAATGTTCAAGATTTGAATGAATATTAATATTAATGATAGAATCGAATTGGTATGGATTGTTGTTTTAATTATGTTATATATTTATAATTTTTTCTTTTTAAAATAGATTGTGTAGTTTTAGAATGTACCAAGCAGAATCCGAACGGAAGTTATGTATTATATTAAGTGTTATAATTTTAGGGGAAAGATAAAAAGGCATCATACTCCAATCAGTGATCACAGGAGAAATTTTGCTTAATGAGAAAAGATAATAGACAGCTGAAACAGGACAGACAAAGAATATAAGTATGATGATTTGAATTGAGATGAAATAAATAAAATAAAATTAAGAAAGTTGAAAGAGGGGAGAAGTTATATAGAAAATGTAGAATGGTAATAAGATATGGAATGGAATATAAAAATGAGCATGAATTTGAATTTGTGTCTGCACGAAGAGATGTAACCCGGGATCAGGCTGCTTTCAAAAAAGATGTTTTATGTTTTTATGTTCTATGTTTTGTTTGTTTATGTATTGTTTTTAAAAATCAATAAAATTTTCAAAAAAAAAAAAAAAGAGCAAATATTTTTCCACCCTGATGTCACCGGCCACATTGTCCAATGAAAGTAGCTGGCAGGCTGCTTGGTCACTCCTCTCCTCTTTCAACTGCTATTCTGTTTGGATGACCTTGGTTTCCACAAGAAAACTTTTTGTTTTGACTTTTTGCTAGTCTATCTACCTTCCGCCCCCCCTTCCCCTTCTCAGGATTTGTGGCAACTATGAGGCAGCAAAAGATGGCTTCAGCCAGGTTCACTTCAGAGTTGACATATACATGTGATGGTATGCTACTGGTTTGGATCGGTTTTACCAAACCAGTAGTAAAAAAAGCTGAGGATCAGCTGAGAGGAGGAAAAAAAATCTCCAATCAGCTGAGAGGAAAAAGAAGAGAAAAGCGCGGGATTGCGCTTTTCTCTTCTTTATCCTCTCAGCTGATTGTAGGTCTCAGCTGGTATGAGTGACATTAGGCAAAGCTGCATGCTGACATGAAGCAAAGCTGCATGCTGACATGAGGCAAAGCATGCCCACCAAGCCATACCCACCAAGCTATGCCCACCAAACCGGTGATAAAACAATTTTAATCCCACCACTACATACAACATGTAACTAAGTTATCTAAGTTGGAGGCAGAAAAGATCTGACATTTCCACAAGAAAACAGTTTAAGAGTACCCAATAGATTTCTTACACTCTGCAATACCAACTATGCAGATCCTTCCTTGCCTTCTTCATTAACCCCCAGGGGTAGGAAACTTACTGTTTGCATGTAAAATTGCACCAAAATTCCCATTTTGGTGGCCTCTTGATTTAAAATTTAAAAATGAGCCTCTTAACATCATGTTGTCCAAATTATTTTCAGTGGGGTGGTTTTCATTGTCTTCAAAAAATAAAGACAAATCACCCATAAAATTAATTCACCTAGTCTTCCTCCAAGTCCTTTAAATCCCAACAAAGTTTATATTATCTGTCCTGACATAAAACTAACAACGGTTAACAATGGTTTCTTCATTATATTTTACTTCATTTGAGTTAAAAAGTTAGGAAACCTCTGACTTGCGGTTTGCAAGGTTTCGGCGGCGGCAGGGATTCGCGATACCGCGCGATCCCTGCTGCGTTCACCGCCAAGGTTCCCCCGATCCGTTTGGATCTGGGGGATATAGCTGCCCCGTAGAGGCAGCTGAAGACAGGGGGGATCCAGACAGGGGCTTGGAGGTGTCGCAGACCCCCTCCCCAGCCGGCAAAACCTCCTTCTCCCAAGGCAGAGGAACGGCGGTCAGCAATGGCCGCCACGAAGAAATCTGCAGCCGGACAAGCAGGTGCAGGAGGGAGAAAGCTGGAAGAAATATGAAAGCTGCTTTTAACTGGGACAAGGCAAGAGAAAGTGACCTGGAATCTTGAAGGCTGCTAAGTATACATTGTTTCTAGTGAGAGTTACAAGCTGCGAATACCCTAAAAGGGAAAGGTGTTGTTGTTTTTTCGTTTCACTCTCCTTCCTAACGTGACAGCGGATGGGAAAAATCTTTTCGGCTGTGAGTGGGAAGGGAGAGGAGAAAAAAATTGGAGCAAAATTTGAAAATAAGGAGAAGATTGCCTAGAATTTTAAAGAGTTTAAACATCAATAAGGCTTCTAAAAGATATATTTTAAAGGGAACTTTGTGATTAAACTTTAACCCCAGAAAGAGAAAGTGAAGAAGGAGAAGGTATTTAAAAGAAATAGCTTGTTTGGATTGTTTGGTGATTTTGGAACTTTTGAGAATTATTTCTGACTAAAAGCACTTGGGTGGTTGTTTGGAAAAAGTTTTTCTCTACACAATGGCATCACTTGTGGATGGACTGAAACTTGTATACCAAAAATGTGAAAAAGAAAAGCAAGAAGGGAAAGATGTCCTTGGCACTCTTTTTCAATTTTTAGAAATGGCGGTTTATACTTATGTAAAGCTGAATGAGCAACAGGATGGTGGGGACAAAGAAGAAGCCATCTTTGATGAACAAATAACTTTGGTCGGAGAAGGGAAAAAGAAAGAGAAAAAGGAAAAGAAGACTTTAAGATCTGGAAAAACAACCCAAAAAGAGAAGAATAAGGTGAAAAGGGGACATTATGTTAGGAAACAACAGAAAGGGGGAAAGCAGAAGAAGAAAAGGGAGATGGAAGGGGGTAAAGAGGACAAGGAGAAGAAGAAGCAAGGGAGAAAGGAAGGGATGAGAAGCCTTAATGGTGGGGAGCAAGATGTGAAGAAGGAAAAGTTTTTTAGAGATAATGGATAAATTTTATTGAAAAGGGGATTCTAGAAAGGTACATAAGATTGCATTTTTATATTTGTATTTAGAAATAACCATAGAAAATTGGAAATAATATGTAATTTAAAATGTGATAAAATATTTAGTATAACCTAGTGAAATTCTTGTTAAGAAAAAGAGAGTACTGTAATGAAATATGATTTAAGTATGTGATGTGGGGGGGGGGGGGAATAATTTTTGGAAAACATAAGTGTTCCCACAAAGGCATGATATTTAATTGAAATGAGTAAAATGTTTAAGATATAAATGATTGTTAATATTAATGATTAGACTATGTTATCTTAGTGAAACTTTTTGTGAAATGAGAGATTTGAAGTAGAAGAAGGAGGAACATTGTAATGAAATAATGAGCTATAATATGTGATGGGGGGGGAATAATTATGGAAAATAGGTGCTCCCATAAAAGTATGTGATTTAATTGAAAAGTAATGTGTTAAATGTTTAAGATATAAATGAATATCAATATTAATGAATAGATTTGTATTGGTTTTGATAATATAGTATAATTTTAGAATGTACCAGACAGAATCCCAATGAAAGTTATGTGTTTTATATTAAGTATTATAAAGATAGGGGAAAGAGATAAAGGCATCACACTCCATTTAGTGTACAGGAGAAGTTTTTTTTTTTTTTTTTTAAAAGAAAGATAAATGGATAGCTGGAAATAGAACAGACAAAGAATAATAAATATTATGATTTGAATTGAGAGGAGATAAATAAAATAAAATTGAGAAAATTTAAAAGAGAGGAGAAGCTATACAGAAAATTGAAAATGTTAATAAGATATGAAATAGTATGTAAAATGAATATGAATTTGAATTTGTGTCTGTACCAAGAGTTTTAACCCGGGACTAAGCAACTTTCAGAAAAGAGATTTTTTATGTTTCTATGTTTTGTGTTTTTGTGTATTTATGTTTTGTATGTCTTTAAAAATTAATAAAATTTGTTCAAAAAAAAAGTTAGGAAACCTCTATGGCTAAAGTCAATACATTATTACTAAACAATTTTTAATTACATAGATTTTTAAACAATCATAAATTGTGGATTATAGACCAAAATAATTAAGTGTATGTGTGCATTGCATGAAGCCCAAACAACCCTATCTTATCTCACCTTCATTGTGACTTAGCTATAAATTATAAATTGATCCAGTAGGTTACTATAGAACTAGAACCAGAGGTTGCCTAATGAAATTGAATTCTGGAAGAATCAAGAACCGACAAGAGGTTTTGTTTTTTTACACAACATATAATTAAATTTTGGAATTTGCTATCATGAGATATAGTACTGGTTACTAGTTTGGCATCAAAAAAGGACCAAATCATTGTAGTCCTGGAGATCAATGGCTATTAATCTAGATAGCAGTATGACTGCCTCTGAACGCACTGGTACACTACAGTGCTTCCCTTTGTAGGTGGTTTGTCATTGTGAGAAAAGACTACAGGGCTGTTACGGTCCAAGTCAGCATATATTCTTATGTTTTCAATAAGCAAGGTATCACAGACATGCAAATAAAGGGAAGAAAAAATCATAATTGCAATCAAGGATTAACCAGCCTGACCTATATATGAAACTTACCTTCAGAAGAGCAAAATAAATGCACTTAAAATTTATTATTTTTTCATGAGGACCATGATTAAGCGTTCTGTGAACCCTTAAAAGCTTTATTACAACTTATTAAGCTAAAATAATTGAAATAAATAAACAATTCACATCTAAATACCCGTGTTTCTCACAAAATAAGGCCGGGCCTTATTTTTTTTTTAAAAAAAAAAACAGCTAGGACGTCTTTTCGGGGGTGAATTAATTTCTCCCCCCCCCCACGCACCAGAGCCGTCTCAAACAACAGCGTCTGAGTCACTCCTGCTTTCCCCCCGTCCTCGTAATAACAGGAAAAAAAAGATTTTGAGGAGCACCACGTGCTGCGTTTTGGTTTAATCCTGAGTGACTGGGTGGGCGTGATAAGAGCCAAGCGAGCGTCTCTGCTGCTGCTACCCTTGGTGCTCCAGCCTCAGGCTCTGCAAGTTTACAAAATTCCCGGTGCGCAGCCCGTTCCTGCATCCCTAGCACCCAGGCCGAGCTGCAGCTGTCCCTCTCTTGCCAGCACCGTCTCCAATAACAGCGGCAGCAGCAGCAGGAACCATGGAAGTTATGGAGGTGGTTCCCCCACCCGAGAAGCGGCTGAAACGCTTCCATGGTTCCCGCCGCTGCTGCCGCTGTTATTGGAGATGGCTCGCTCGGCTCTTCTCACACCCACCCAGCCGCTCAGGATTAAACTAAAATGCAGCACGCGGCGCTCCCAGGTAGCTCAAAATGTTTTTTTTTCCTGTTGTTATGGGGAAAAGCGGGAGCGACAGATGCTGTTGTTGGAGACGGCACTGGCAAGAGAGGCGCCAGCACTGGTGGGAACCGTGGAAGCTACGGAGGCCTGAGAAGCGGCTGAAATGCTGCCGGACATCCACGCCAACACTGCCCGCCTGCTGACCTGCATAAGGGAGGGGTAAGGGAGCCCTCCATGCTCCCCCTCCATGGTGTTAGGAGTGGCTGATGGTGAGGCATAGCTGCCCACAGGGCACTCCTAATGGAAAGTTTCCCCCACCTTCCCCCCCCCAAATTTTGCATGTTTTAAACTAGACCTAAATTTGGGGGGAGGGGCTTAATTTCATTTTATGCCAAGAAAACATGCTGGGTCTTCCTACTGGGGGGGGGGGCGTATTGTTGGAGAAACATGGTAGAAATCTATTGAAGGTCAACTAGATTAAGATGCCTAATTTTGGCTATACTTGAAAAACCACTCAGATAATTTGGTATCTTTAGGGGAGGGGAGAGGATGGAACTAGAAAAACGTGTATATTAAATTCCAACTGTCCTCTATCTAAAGTTGATATTTGTATAGATACAACAGTACAGCTTCAATTAATTAATTACATACCAGGTGTCCAGGGTAACCCCATGTTCCTAGTTCACCATCATCACCAACTAATCCTGGAGTACCCTGAGAAACAAAAGCTGATTTGTTTCAGGAGAAATATAAAAGACTGCACATTTATATATTCCCAACCAGATTTTGAGGCAGCTATCTTTCAGTAGCAAATGTGGGAAAGAATAGTGAAAAAATATTAATAATGAAATGTTTTACAAGAGTTGCACAGTATGTATTATTATCTGGAAAAAATTTTTTTTCCATTGTCCACTTCTCTTGGACACCAATACAATAACGCTAGGATTTCCTTAGCCATAGCCAGTTTTTGCTGGTAAAGACTAATGACGAAAGTTGTCTGCTTATACAAATAGAGGCTACAGCCCAAGGTAAGGTAACCCTGGCAGAGCCTGAATGTGATAAGTATTGCAAAGTTTCAATAAAGTACATTTTTGTTCATTTATCACTGCTATTTTCTATGCCAAAGATATCAGCAATTGCTTGAGAAGTTACAATCTAAATGGACAAACTAATTTCACAAAGTTTGGAAATCTAGTAAGATTTCAACTATATAATTTTAGGACTCAGAAGAGCCATCTGAAGAAGTGACAGATGTCAGAATATTCATGAACTGACAGAGTAACAAGGTAACAAGGTCAGCCAATGAATAGGCATAGCAACTAAGTCAGCCAATGAGGACTGTTTGGAAACTGAAACTGGAAGGAGCTTGGGTGTGGCTCTTCAGAGTTCTGAATCTGCAAACTAGTGAAGGATCAGATGATGGAATGTATGTGCGGAGGCACTGGGGATCAGAGGAAGGGTCATATGTAGAGATAGGACCCAGGTATGAATGGAATGGACATGAGAGTGAGGAATATGAATTCTGATAAAACATTTTATCTTGTCTTCATTTCTGTGCCTTAAGCAGCCTTGCTCCTTCCTGTCTCTCTCTACAGAAGGAGAGGGGTCATGGGGGAGTGGAGGTGCTGCCTCAGACAAAGATTTAAAACTGCTTTTACTTTTCTCCGCAGAAAGGGGAAGCTACCTTGAGCTGCTCTACAATAGGAAAGGGGTTGGAACCGTATATTCTTAACACCTTAAACCACTAGTCAGAATATTAGGGACAAGAATAGCTTGCTTATATGAAAATCCCCCAAAACCACATAGCTGGCACATGAAACTAGGACACTTTGCAAGATACCCACGACCTGGGGTGAAACACAGGTGATGCAACATTTAGCTATTTAGGGGGCTGAGATCCAAATAACCAATCAATATTATCTGTTATGCATGCATTATTAGGGGAAGGGCAAAGGGCTGAATGCGACCATCCCTTGACTATAAAAATTGCTGTAAGATTGTAATCGGGGCCCTTGGTTAGCTTTTGAGCCAGGATCCTTATATCTTGGTACCAAAATAAAAGTATAATTTTGTATCACACCTTGTGTCCGGTGACTTATCAGCTTCAACACCAAGCAAGAGCCCAGTTTTGGGAACAACACTAGTCTGCAACTCTGAATCAAAACTGAAACTGTTCTCTGCTGTTCTCTTCTCTCCTTGTGTTTTGCCTGTAACTGCTACCACGTTGGAAGAATCTGCTGTTGATATTGTAAATTTACTTCATGTGTTATTATGTATATAAAGAAGTTAATGAATCCTGCTGAATCAGTTATTTGTATGTGCTTTCTGGATTTGATTTCTGCAACACGCTCTGATAACAGGTGACTCTGAATACCACCTTTCATATCCATTTGCATTATATTAACAGAGATCCTGCTGAAAGATCTCCGTTTTATTATGAGACAAAACCCAGGCTGTACTGTCATTACAGATTCCAAAGCACCATAAAGCAATGCATGATTCTCCATGAGGATTTCTGTGGAATTTTTATAACTGGATATATCACACAAAAGTTTACATTTTGAGCCCAACTCTTGTGTATTTGAAATTTCATTATTTTATATTGAAATGAATGAGTTACTTCAAGTCACCAAATGAATCATAATCATAAGCACGTTGTTGGTTTTAGAAATTTGATGGTCAAGGAAATTTGATGGCTCCGAGGAAATTTTGAGAACTCAGTGAAAAGGGACTGCATAACTCCCAAAAATACATTTTGCATTATTCAGAAGAGAAAAATAGCAATATATTAAAAATACAGCATGTAATAATCAAACAAAACCATGGACACTAAAATAGCTTTTGTACAGTTTGTTTCACAATACCATTCTTCCTCTTTTTCCTTTTACTCCAGGTTTTCCAGGATTGCCCATATCTCCAGGTTTTTCCTGCCAAATATAGCACAAAGTTAATAAAATGTATATAAATATATGATATATAACAATGCAAAAACACAGTATACTGCTTATTCTGATAGGTAGAATTATCTATTTTAATTAATGTTACAAAGAATTCAATGAAATAATTGGAATTAGATATTTGAAGAGATGATAAGCATCTTATAGAAACTGCAAAAAGAAATTTGTGACATAGAAACATAGAATCATATAATTGGAAGGAACCTTGGAGGTATTTTAGTACCATTTCCCTACTCAAGGCAGGAGTCTTACACCATCCTGGTCAAATGGTCATCCAGTCCGCTTTTGAAAACCTCCAATGATGAAGCACTCACAACCCCATGAGATTAGCTATTCCATTAATTATTTGTTCTCACTATCAGAAAATTTCTCCTTTACTTCTAGACTGGATTTCTCTTTCACAAACTTCCACTTATTACTTATTGTCCTAGCCTCTGGTGCCCTAGAGAAAAAAAAATCAAACCCTCTTATTTGTGACTACTCCACAAGTACTGGAAAATAGTTATCATCTCATCTCTAATCCTTCTCTTTTATAGGCTAGACATACCTAGCTCCCTCAACCATTTGTCATATGATTTAGCATCCAGACCTTTTATCATCTTTGTTGTCTTTCTCTGCACATTTTTCTGGGTTTCAACATATTTTTGTATCACCTCACTGCATGCTTCCCTTCAGGTAGATATAGTTCCATTCAAGACTATATTCTGAATGTGGTTGATCAACCAGTTGCACATCCTTATGGTTGATGGTCTATCCCACATTTTTTCCATCTTACCAAGAAATAGGTTATGGTCTACCTAGTCAAACACTTTGCTGAAGTCCAAGTATCCCATGTCCTATCATTTTACTGATCCTTACTTACTTTATCAAAAAAATGGAATAAGTCCTGTCTGGCATGTTCTGATTTTAACAAATCCATGCTGGCTTTTAGTAATCATCTTGTTTGTTTGTAGGTGCTCACAAATCCTCCACTTACTTTTTCCGGGATTTTCCATATATTGATGTCAAACTGATTAGCCTATAATTTTCTGGATTCATTTCCCCCCTCTTTTTCTAGATTGGAACTTTTCCAGTCCTCTGAGATTTTCACTGTGCTATATGAGCTTTGAAAAAATATATTCAGTGGCTCTGAAATTATACCTGCCAGCTCCTTCAAAACCGTTGGATATAAACCATTTGGCCAGGTGATTTGTACTTATCTAGGGTGGATAGGGATTCTCTTACTAATTCCTTGCTTGTTTTGATTTGTATATCTGTTCTATCTTTCTCAGTGCTGATTTTGATAGGTTTGGCTTGGCTTTTGTTAAAAATGGAAATATGTAAATCATGCAGTTTGCAAAGTAATATGATGAACTAGTGTCAGAGTATATTCATGAACTGGAATAGAGCTTGGTAACAAGATCAGCCAATGAATAGGCATAGCAACTAAATCAGCCAATAAGGACAAACCGAAACTAGAAGTAGTCTAGGCTGGAAACTGAAACTAGAAGTAGCTTAGGCATGGCTCTATATTAAGCTCTGCAGCTCTGAAGCTGTTGAGCTCTGAGTCTGTCTATTGAAAATGAAACTGCTTCTCTCCTCTGCTGTGTATAATACTTGCCTGCTGAACTAAAGTGAAACTGATGTCTGTTTCTGAGCTGCTGAGTTGCTGCTGAAGCTCTGAACATGTCTTCTTCTGTCTGAGTTTCCTCCAACTGGTTTCAAAAATCGACTTATTATGTTTAGAAAGATGTTAAATGAAGCATCAGTCATCTGTGTTTATTTTTTTGGTGCTGAATTAACACTGCAAAAACTCTGAATAGGTTATGGGCCCAGAAGGCCAGAAAAAGGCTTGAGGAGGAAAAATCCCTTAGGAGGGGGCCCAAGAGGAGCAATGGAAATTTCCACAGCCAGGCTGTCTGCAGAGGGCAGCACAGAGATAAGAGCCTTGGAGTTTCCAGAGACCAGCAGAAAAAGCAGGAGAAGATATCAGATTACAACCCAGCAACAGAAGAGGTGCTTCGTTTCTATTCATTTAAAGAAGGACTGCTTGCAAGACAGAAGTTTGCAAGGACAGGTTGATGGACAGATTTCTGTTGCAAAAGCCTGCAATAGTAATGGAAGAAATCAATAGCTGATAGACAGTGGGTCTAGCCAAATGATTATTAATAATGCTAAATTGTTTTACAGGATGGAAGCAGCTGCAGGAGAAACAGTAGCCTTGGCAAATGGCAAGAAGGCTAAAGTCATTGGAAGTGGCAGTATGCAAATTCCACATTTGGAAACAAGGTTTAATAATATTTTATGTGTGCCAGAAATGGAACATAATTTGCTGAGTGTCTCTAGGTTAGACAAGCAAGGATTTGACACCACATTTGTAAATGGGCAGAGTCTTATAAAGAAAAAATGGGACTGTCTGTGCAAAGGGCATAAAGCATGATAACCTTTATATGTCACAGGGACAAAAAGTTCAGTGTGCACAAACATTTGGCAATGTTGCAAAACATGATTCATGTGTTCATCTTTTGCACAGAAAGCTTGGTATTCCAACTTTAAAGTTGTTCAAAAAATGGACCAGTATGCAGAAGGATTGCATGTAAAGGGATGTAAGGCATATTTGGATTGTGCAGTATGCAAAACATCAAAGTCCAAGGCATTCCCAGTAAGCAAGAGCAAAAAAAAAAAAAAAAAAAGTAAGCAAGGCAGACAACAAGAGTTCTAGAGCTGGTACATGCAGATTTGGTGGGCCCAATGCAAGCCAGTTTTCAACAGTGGTTGGCACAATTAAGGAATAAAACACAGACACACAAATCCTTACACAGCAGCTGAGAATGGTGTTGCTGAGAGATGGAATGGAGTCTTGCAAACCATGAAGGAATCACTGCTAGAGGATTCTGGTCCAAGCAGGTCATATTGGGGTGAAGCCATATTGACTGCTAATTAT
Source organism: Notechis scutatus (assembly GCF_049901735.1). Taxonomy (NCBI): domain Eukaryota; kingdom Metazoa; phylum Chordata; class Lepidosauria; order Squamata; family Elapidae; genus Notechis; species Notechis scutatus. Next base: position 54,971,005 of record NC_142025.1, on the reverse strand, counting down.
TTAGTTAATAGGTTGTGGAGTTCCTCCATTAATGATACTCCATTTGCAGTGCTATATGGGAGAAAACCATCTCTAGCACATTTAAAGGTGTTTGGAAGCAATGTGTAGGTGCATATTCCAAAAGCAATTAGAAGAAAGGGGCAACCAAACGCTAGAAAGCTCAGGTTTGTGGGCTATGAGCCAGGCTCAAAAAGTTATTGCTTTAGCGATGGGAGCAAAAGAATAATATTGTCAAGGTCTGCAAGCTTTGCAGAGCAAAATTGGAACAAAATTGATGCAAATTTGTGGAATGATTCACTTAGTGATGACGATTCACTTAGTGATGGTAACTCACTTAGTGATGGTGTCAGCGTTCAGGGAGGAGAAGCTGAACAAGATATGAAGCAATAGAGGGTTGACACACAAGAGCAGTCAGTGCCACGCAGGTCAGAGCAATTGAACAAGGGGATTCCACCTGACAGGTATTCTGCTAGTGAAGTTAAAGTGTATGGTATGAGCCAAGGAACTACAAAGAAGTATTGGCATTACCTAAAATTGAACAAGTAAAATGGAAAGAAGCCATGGACAAGGAAACGAAATCCATGGGAGAACATGAAGTGTTCACATCTATGACTTTGCCACAGAGTACAAAGCTGTAGGATGCAATGGGTATACAACAAAAAAGTATTACCCAATAATGAAGTACAATATAAAGCAAGGTTAGTGGCACAGGAGTTTTCACAGATGAAAAATGTGCACTATGAGGAGATGTTCGCACCAACTGTAAAGGAGTGAGAGCATCAGGCTGGCACTAGCATTGGCAGCAGCACATGGCCATAAAATTTGGCATTTTGACATAACCATTTCATTTCTCAATGCAGAATCAGAGGAAAAATTTTACATGGTTCAAACACCAGGGTATGAAAGTAAAAAGTCTAACACAGTATATAAATTGAATAAGACCATATATGGGCTGAAGCAGTCAGCCAGGAATTGGAATATCTATTTAGATACTGCATTGAAGGGTCTTGGGTTCAAGAGTTGCAAGGCTGATGGTTGCATATACACTGGAAAGTTAAAAAGCGGGGATCAATGCAATTGCATTAGATAGGTATAAAAAGGAATTATCAGCTATTTGGAGGGAACTATGAATATTGAACTGTCTTCAAATACAGGTACAACTAGCATGTATGTGCGAGGGGAACCTTTACTCAGGCATAAAATGGATCCCTAAAGTCTCAAAATCTAATCTATTGTTTTTATCTTATAAACTTACCATATACTGAAACCATTTCCCCTGGTGAAGTTCCTTCAGGCGTCTGGCTGCTGTCTGAGTCCTTATGGGGTCCTCATACATTAAGTGTAGGTGATGCCAAAACCCCTGATAGTCTGTTAACAATGGACTCTCTTGCACTAATAAAGGAGTGGCCCACTTGGCAGCCGAGCCCGAAAGAAGGCTTATTACAAACCCCACCCGAGCCCGGTCATCAGGGAAATCCTTTGGCCTCAGAGCCATAAACAATTGGCACTGTCCCATGAAAGCCGGGAACATTTCAGGCTGCCCAGAGAACTTATCCGGCACAGCTACCGGGCATTTCCTATGGGGAGGGGCAGGAGGAGCAGCACGAGCCTGCAGCAGAGTGAGTTGATTAATCAGCTGAGTAACTTGCTGCTGCAAAACCTGGTTATCGTTCTGCAGCTGGTTAAGCTGCTGCTGCTGCTGCTGCTGTTGATCCATCTTGGTCAAAAGATGGCTTTTGTTAAGGTTCGGGACAAAAATGTTATGTCTCACCTGTACCAACGAGGTGAGAAGTCCAAATTTCCAACCGAATATAAACAAGCAAGCAAGTCCAGTAATTACAGGGTTAAATTCCTTGAGCCGATAAAGTTCTTGGCAGTCTCACACAAGCTGTCTGCCAAGTCTGACAAGAAAGCAGGAATATAAATCACAAGCTGTCACCGCACACAGGATACTCCGAAGCTTCTCTCACTAAGTAACACGTTGTCCTGAACAAGTTCCCAGAGCGAACACACCCACTTTTATTCCCTGTGGGGCGTGTCAGTCCCTCATCTCAGTCTCTGATTCGTCCTTTCTTTCTGCGTTGCAGCTCGCACTTTTGCCTGCGCTGTTGCCTCGCATCAAGCCAGCATTCCTCAGCTTGATCCTCAGTCAGAGACTCTGATACGCCCTCCTGGTTATCTGCCGACACCTGAGGCACAATCAGGGAGGAAGGTCTTGCCAAAGAGGAAAGTCCTGGGGAGGAAGACAACTCCAAATCTTCCTCTTCCTCGTTGTCTAAGTCTTCGTCCTCTAACAAAGCAGGCTCAAACCTCAGAGCCAAATCCTCCTCTTCCTCATTGTCCAAGTCTTTGTCCTCTAACAAAGCAGGCTCAAACCTCAGAGCCAAATCCTTCTCTTCCTCATTGTCCAAGTCTTCGTCCTCTAACAAAGCAGGCTCAAACCTCAGAGCCACAACACATGGTATATGATATGATATGATATAACATGGATCCAGACTAGATAACTGCAGTTGTTGAATCCTTCTAATATGGTAGAAATTGTGTTGAAATTGTAACATCTTTTTGCTATATAGATTGGACAAGAACAAGATCTTTTGCAATTCTTTGGAAGAGATTGCGAAGACCAGACTCCTCTCTAGAACACTAAAAATCTCCACAGACCATTCTCATTCTGGACATTCATATTTCGATCTGTTACCATCAGGGAGGCATTATAGGACTAAGAAATTGAGAAACAGTTTCTTTTCTGAGGCAGTAATTGTCTTGAATCAAACAGTGCATTTGTGATTTAGTCCTATTATTATTATTATAATTATTTTAGTTTTTAGAACTCTGTAGTTTGATTGTGATGTGGTATTTGGGGCACTGTGCTGGAGTAGCTTTCAAATTTCATTGTATTCGTGGAATGCAGTGACAATAAAGGTATTGTATTCTATTCTATATTCTATTCATCAGATGAAAATCATTTATTAGAATTTGTTACCATTTATTAATTACTAAAAATCACTTAATCTCTTGCCTTTAAATGTTAAACAATTTCTTCTTTCAACTTTTTAATTTCTAGATAAGGTTATTTTTAGATTAAGCAAGGAAGGGCAGATGAGGACTTGCAAACCTGAATCCCAACAAAGAAGACTTTTGAAATAATAATGTAAATCATCTGTTTGAGCTAAAGTATTACATTTGATTTGCTGATTACCTTGTATTCTAAGTTCTTCAGATTTTTGTCCAAGTGCTATTATATTATCATCCAAGCCATCTGAGAAAAGAAGTAATACCTAAAAAAATATAAAGACAATGAGATTAAAATAAGAACATACATCAAGGAAACCAAAACAAGAACTATAAACACAGATTCATTCATCAAATAGTTTGATGAGCTTTAAAGAGAAATGTATACATTTGGAGAAATGTAGGTGCACTTAGACAAACCATCATTGACAAAGATTACAAGAAGACACATTTCTTCTGTTGAAAATTATTAATTTCTAGATGTCCCAGAATAATGTTGCAAATCAATTCTGGGTTGTTCACCGGGACTAGAGATTAGGTTAGTCTAGATTTGTAGTCCCAGTAACTAACCCAGATTCAATCTTGTAATATATATTCTTTTAACTCTTCATTATTTCACGATAGTAAAGTTTGCAGAAAACAACAAAAAATATTTAATTTAATATTTTTGTATAACATTTCATTTATCCTGTAAAACATAGATAAACTGAAATTATTAAAGGCTATTACATAAATATTTCAATTTTCTCAAAATGTTTTAATGCAAATAATTAGCTCAAGGATCATTCCAAACACAACATTTAATATACAATATATCAAAATGATTATAATTCCTCTAATTTGATTCATGCAATGCAATTTTAAGGAAGTGCAATATTATTAATTAAGGAAACCTATATTATACCAATTTAAATAATAAGCTGGTATCTGATATAATGCAGTATTTTAATAAAAACTATTAAGATGGAAATAAATTACCGTGTTTCGATTTTCTATGTCAGTCACATTTTTAACTAAATTCCAAAGAGCATCCAAGAAGTCAGTGTTGAGATGAGATGGTCTGTTGACCACAACGTTTCTGAGTTCTGTTACTATATTTGTGTCATCAACATAATGAAATTTTGCCCAGAAAGGTTTATCTGTGTTTTCTACTGAAATAGTCACACTGAATTGTGCTTTTTTATCCTTAGAGCAACTTGTGCTGCTTAAAGATGTTAGGCCTTTTATAATATCAGGAAGATAAATCTCCAAATGATGTTGCTCACTGAATAAATTGTTTCCTGGCTTCTGAGATGACATATCAAATCCAATAATAATATCTACAAAACATGCTGTTTAGATGAATATAAAGGCAAAATATCAGAAAATAACAAAAAACAAATTTGCAGTTAAATTCAAGCAAATTGTGACAATATTTAACATTGTATTAGAACTGATTGCTTCTCATTTCTTGACGGGTTATCTAGATAAGCAACTGTGGGCAGATTGTACATAGCCAGCTACATGTAAATTTAAACTTAAATTTAGTTTAAATTTAAACTATGACTTAAATGTTTTTGGCCATCGTTATATTGAAACAGTTTAAAAAGGTAAACCAAATGAGATGCTTTGAACTGAGCTACAGTACACATGTAACATAAACATTTGATACCATCTGACCCTCCCCCCTCCTTTCCTTAGACTATAGATATAAAATTAAGATTATTGGTATAAATTGCAAATCACCTCTATGGACACATAATTTCCTAAACTATTGTTTGTTTTAATGATTTATTAATAAACCACATTTGCCCATGTCCACACAACGTAGAAAGATACACATTATAGTTTAATGCTGGGGCTAACTAATCTAAAGCCAAATAAACTCCATTAGCATGTCATGTGAATCTAGCCATAGAAAATGTCTACATTATTTATCTTTAGTCTACTTTTCACAGAACAAATATATAATTTTCTATGTTCATTAAAGTTTTTTTTCCTTTTTGGGAAGGGAGCATTCATACAAAATTTATTCCTATCTATTAGTTTTAAAGCATTCTCAAATCACATGCCAGAACCAAACAATGGAGTATAATTAGCTTGACTGTAATAGGTAAAATGATTAGAATATAAATAATATATTCACTAAAACACTGAAAAAAATGCACAGATGATCTTATCTACTTAGTTACATTAGGCATTAGAAATGTTTATGGATGCTTAATGAAAATTTTTACTTCTCCTTAATAAGATCTTTTTGCCTTATTCACTTTTTCACTCTGCAGCCTGTAATGTTTTGAAAAGAAAATAAGAAAAGGACAAGGTCCTTTTTTTCAGGCAGAGGTTTAATCAGATGGACTTCTGGATTTTGTCCAACAAACCAAATAACAAAAGAGATGCTATTTGACAAGAAACAAATACTAGCAACTAAAATCTATTATTATGTAAGCAACCAAGCATTTATTTTAATTGAAAGGAACTTATTTGCTTCAGTAGTCTCTTTACAAATTTCCTTATTTACATGATTAACAAGAGTTTTTAGATCACTGTAATGGTCAACCTTATATTTTCTGCTTGGGGAGTTGGTAATCTGCAGAAGTTTTGAATCAGTCACATTTCCTACTGCAACTGCATGGATTTCCACACCTTCATCTCTCAATTTTTTTGCTGCTTGAGGAAACTCATCATCTGATCTTCCATCAGTGAATATGAGCAACTTTTGGTTAACACTTCGAGCTACTCTTTCTTTGCTGGTTTTGAAAAAGGTTTTGACTTTTCTGAGGGCATGTCCAATCAATGTGGACCCTCCTGTGATCAGTGACATATTAGTAATTTTACTATACAGTTCTGGTAGATCTTGATAAGCACCCAGCTGGAATACTTCTTGAAGTGTATTACTGAATTGGGCCATTCCAACTAGAATATTGTCTTTATTTATAATTGACTTAAGCAAGTTTTATCACAAAATCCTTCACAGCCTTCAGTTCTTTGTCAGGGATACTTCTGGAATCAGCTAGGATAACAAGTTCTGCTTCAATATCACATTCTGCAAAAGGAATCCAATAAAAAAAACATGATATACTGCTTTAGTATGGCATCCAAAGAGCAATAGGAACCACATAAGACAGGTTAGAGAGAATATGAATTCCAATTTGCACAAGTCTGTTATTTTAAAAAAGAGGCCAGCCAGTGGATCACCTTAAGAATCTGTAAGCCTGGGAGGATGGAGCTGGCGTCGCGACGATACGGCATGTGATCTTGGAGATCTGAGATCGCAGCCAATATCTTTGCTCCTGGACGGTCCAAGTGGATCTAAACCATCCCGAAGAGACGGTGAATGTAAAGAGTGTATCCTGTCAATCCCAGGGATATTGCAAGTCCCTGGTAGATCCAGGAGAAGCTCTTTTTGCCAGCAGCAAAGAGGCAGCCATTAAAGCTGCTGAAGTTGGGACAGCTCCGAAACAAAAGAGAATGGAAAGAGAGAGTGTGCCGGTTTGGTGAGAACTTTTTCTTTATTTTAAGACTTGAAAGGACACCCTAAGGGAAAGAAAGAATCTGTAAAAGTTTTGACAGAAGTGATTAAGCGGCGATTTTAAACAGGAATGTCAAAGTAATATTTTTTTTCTCATTGCTGGATTTTCTGCACATGAACTTATATTTTGAAACTGGACTGGTTTTTTTTTCTTCTTTTTATATATTCTTCTCTCCTTTTTGATTTTATAATATTTTAAGCCAGAGACTCCCTTTTAGTTATTTTTTAAATATTTTTTTCTTTTTTATAATTAGTTATTATTATATTTTGCTTGGAAAAGGAGGGGGAAAGTGAAAACTAAAGAAACTTTGTAACACTGCCAACTAGTGGCTTGGAAATATTCTTTTTTTTTTTTTGACCAGACAAAGCTGAGAAAGAACTGAGACTTTGTTTCAAGGACATTGCCTGTTTGATAAGATAGAGGGATGAGCATGGGAGAGTATTATTACAGGTGCTCTTCTGGGTTTCTATCAACAGCTGGAGTCTGGTGTTGAAGCTTAGGAAAAGAAAACGTGATAAGTTTTTGGAGAAGAGAGTTATAACAAGAGCCTTGGATAATCAAACAAAGTGCAGTGTGCTCTTTTTATTCTTTTTAAGCTGTGCTACCCCTCCTCATCAGTTTACTTTTTTTTTGCAATAGCTATTTGGATTTTTGACTCTTTGGAACTTGGCTTTGTTTTTGTTTTTTTGTTTTTTCTTGTCTTTGGAAGTTAAATTTTTATGTCTGCTTTTTATTTTAAAGGAAAAGCTTTAGTATTAATGCTTCCTTTTTTTTTCTTTTTAAGGGAGTAGCCTTTTTCTTCTCTTTCCTTCCCTGGTATTTTTGTCTTTCCATCTACCTTCCATATTGGTTTTTTTTCTTCTTTTTTTTGATTTATTTTTATGCATACTTTTATATTTGAGACCTCTTAATTGGATTAAGGTGTTGAAGAACCTGAAGAATTTGTCCTTTCTTTTTTAGCCTTTTTCTTCACTTTTTCGCCTTTTTTAGGATTTTACAACTTTTTCTTTTGTGTGTGTGTCCATGGTGTGTTTATGGTCTTTCCCTTCATTTTTGAATTTTTACTGTCATCTAACCAACTGATTGGATTAAGGTTTAGAAGAACCTGAAGATTTTGAACTTGTCAAAATGAGTAGGAAATTAACAGCTCCTGGTTCTTCAACTTCCACTTCTTCCTCTCCACCATCTGGAGGACAACATTCAATACAGACAATATTAAGGCAAGAAAAAGAACAAGAAAAAGTGACCCTGCAGATGATTATGCAAGGAATTCAAAATATTCAAACAAGATCAGAGAATATTGAACAAAGAACAGAGAATATTGAACAAACAACAGGGAAAACCAATGAAAAAGTGGAGAACATCCAACAAATGATGATGAAGTATGATGAGAGACTCCAAAAAATTGATAAACTGACTGACTTAGGTAAGATTTTGACAGGTACAAATGAAAAGGTGATTAAAAAATTGTATGGATATTTATTAAAAATTAAACTAGAAGAAGAACAAGTTAAAGAAACTATGATTGCTTGGGGGAAGAATTTTGGATATGGGATTGATCTTGAGAAATGGCAAAAATTGTGGTCTCAAAATTATAAAATGACAATGTCAACAACATATAAAGAAAATTTGTATAAGATGTTTTACAGGTGGCACTTTCTCCCGACAAGAATAGCAAGAATGTTCAAGAATAAATCCGAAAAATGTTGGAAATGTCATCAGATACCTGGCTCATAGTACCATATGTGGTGGACTTGTGCGGATGCTAAAAAATACTGGACTAAAATCCACACGTGGTTGGAAAAAATGACAAAAAACATATAGATTTGAAACCAGAAATATTTTTATTGGGAATTTTACCTGAAATATATAGTAAAGACTTGAAATACCTGATTGTAAATGTATTAACGGCGGCTAGGATTGTATTTGCTAAAAACTGGAAATTTGAGAAAATACCATCACAGGAGGAAATCATTAAGAAAATATTGGAATGTGCTGAAATGAGTAGATTGACATTTGAAATTAGAGAACAAGATGATAAACAATTTTATAAAATTTGGGATCTATTCTATCAATGGTTAGACAATAAAATACAGTAATGAAATATGTAGACTTTTAGAAAATAATAAATATATAAAGGTATTCTTTTCTAATTATATCTACAAAATGATTCTAGGATAGATCAGGGACGATGATACGAATTGTTATAAAACAAATTAAGTAAAATATGATCATTTTGGAAAACATGAATGAATAAAAGTATAGTTAATAATGATATTAATGTATTTAATATGTTGATTGAAAATACGAGATTATATACAATGTAATTATAATTGAAGACTATGAAATGGAAGCACAAAATAATTTGTAAATCAACCGGCACACTTTATGTACATATATGGAAGATGATTTGATGTTTTTATGTTTTGTTTGTTTATGTTTGTTTTAAAAGCCAATAAAAATTTAAAAGAGGGGAGAAGGCGGAGCCACGTCGCCACGCTACAGCTGTAATTTCGGGGCTCCAAAGTTACAGCTGATATCTTCGCCCCTGGTCGGTCCAATGGACCTAAACCGTCCCGTAGAGACGGTGATAGTAAGGGGCGTGTTCTGTTGATCACAGGGACACCGCAAGTCCCTGGTGGATCCAGAAGAAGCCCCTTTACCATCGGCGGAGAGGCAGCCATTAAGCTGCTGAAGCAGGGACAGCTCCGGAAGGAAGAGAAGAAAGAAAGAGAAAGTGTATCGGCTGGTGAGATTTTTTTTAATTTATTTGGGACAAGGACACCCTAGAAGAAGAAGAAACCTGTAAGATTTTTGACAGAACTTGATAAGATGGACTTAGTGGCGATTTTTTAGGAGATGTCAAAATGAGGCTTGGCTTTTTACTTTTTTTTTTTTTTAGTGAACTTCTATTGTGATTAGTAATTGTAACCAGACTGGTTTTTCCTTTTATAATTACCTATTTTCTTTTTCCTTTTTGACTGTTTATATTTTTAATAGAGGCTCCCTTTAGTAATTTTTTCTTTTTTTAAATATATACATATATATACACATATTTTCTTTTTCTATTGGGCTTTTTTTTTTTCCGGGAAGAAGGGGGAGTGGAGTACAGAAACTTTGTAACTCTGTAACACTGCCAACTAGAGGCTTGAAAATACTTTACTTGAAGTTGAGAGAACTGTGAGAAACTCTTTCCCAAGGACACTGAGTTGATAAGATAGAGGGAGGAACTCTGGAGAATGTTTTCACAGGTGTCTCTTTGGGATTTCTACAATCAACTGAATATTTGAAGCTTGGCTTTGAAACTTGTGGAGAAGCCATAATAAGAGCCTTGGACGTTTAAATAAAATGCAGTGTGTTCCTTGCTTTACTTGTTGTTAGCTTTTATCCCTCCTCCTCAACCCTATAGCATTTTGTAATATTTGTACACTTTTGCTTATTACTATTATTATTATTTTTCATTTATTTTTTTTCTAAAGGGAAAGCCTCAGAATATTTTTTCCTTTTTTTTCCTTTTGGGGGACTTTTGCTTTTTCACCTTTATATGTATATATTCTTTTTTATGGCTATGTTTTATTTTCTTGAGATCTCGCAATTGGATTAAGGTGTGAAGAACCTGAAGAATTTTTCTTTTTTTTTCCTTTTCTTTTTTCCCTTTTTCCTTTTATTATTATTTAATATTATTGGGTTTTATTCTCCTTCTGACTATCGCAAATGAGGATTAAGGTCTAGAAGAACCTGAAGAAATCTTTCTTTTTTCCTTGAAAACTTTTTCTTTTTTTAAATTTTGGGCTTTTTATTTTTTACTGGTTTTTCTTTTTCACGTTTTTCCTTTCCCTAATTGGATTATAATTGCCACTCTGCCAATTGGATTAAAAGAGTGGGAAGATTCTGAGTTATTTAAATGAGTAAGAAAATTCTACCTTCTGGTACCTCAACTTCTGCTCCTGCCTCCCCATCAACTGGAGGACGACTTTCAACAATGGCGAAGCAAGATAAAGGACAAATGGATCTAACGACGGTTATACAAGGAATTCAAGAACTTAAAATGAGTATTGAACAAAGGACGGGGAGTATTGAACAAAAAATTGAAAACATCCAACAAATGATGGTGAAATATGATGAGAGACTGCAAAAAATGGAAGAGAAAGACAATCAAAGAGATGAGAAACTGCAAAAAATGGAAGAGAAAGACAATCAAAGAGATAAGAAAATTGGAAATATTGATGACAAACACTTGAACAAAACAAGAATGAGATGTTGAAGTGGGAGATGGACAGATCAGAATATTACCTCAGATTTCAAAATATAGAGGAAGAAAAAGGACAAGATCTTGCTGCAGTAATGATAGAAATCTTGGCTGAAGCTCTGGAAATAACAGAGGAAAAGATGATGGATGGAATAGATGAGATATACCGAGTTTTTACAAGATATGCGTCGAGGAATAAGCTACCAAGAGAAGTTCATGTCAGATTTACCAAAAAATCTATTAAAACACAGATATTACAAGCGGCAAGAGAGAAGACATTGAAATATAGAGATAAAGAGATTGTGGTTTTAAAACAAGTACCCAGAAAAGTTAGAGAGATGAGAAGAGAATATCGATTCCTGACTAAAATATTATTGGAAAAGGAGGTGAATTACAGATGGTTGATTCCAGAAGGATTAATGGTTACATGGAAAGAACAGAGATACAGAATTGGCTCAATTGACGAAGCAGAATCGTTTTATAATGAATTCTTTAAAAGAAGAGATATAGAGATAGAAAAAGAGATTACTCTAACTGAATTTCAAGAGGACCAAATAGAGATGGGAAAAGAAGAAGGTGCAGTAGGTGGACAAGTGGAGACTAAAGAACAACGTGAAGTAAGATCAACGAGAGCTGTTAGACCTAAATATAAATCATAACTATGGAGGAAAAAAAATTGATTTCTTTGAATATAAATGGACTGAATTCAGCTACTAAAAGAAGGAAAACCTTTCATAAAATAGAGAAATTAAAATTTGACATAATTTGCTTACAAGAAGTACACATTAAAAAACAACATCAACAATTATTGGTGCGACCAAAAATAGGGAAAATTTTTACTTCTCTGACCCACTGTAAGAAAAGAGGAGTGGTTTTGTACATTAAAGAAACCATTCCAGCAAAACTGATTTATACTGATGAAGACGGAAGAGTATTAATGGTTGAAATAGTGGATAACAATACAAAAATACTCCTGGTTGCAATCTATGCTCCGAATGATAAACAAAAAAGATTTTATAAAAAATTACATATGAAAATAATTGAATTGGACTATGCTAATATATTTATAATGGGAGATTTTAATGGAATTGTAGACAATGAATTGGACTATACAGCAAAAATAACACGACAAAATAGGAAGACCCTCCCTAAATCCTTTTTTGAAATGATAGAGGAACTAAATTTAAAAGATATATGGAGGGAAAGAAATACTAAAACTCAACAATATACTTTCTATTCGAATAGACATTCATCATGGTCCAGAATAGATATGATTTGGACGTCAACAGAATTATTATCTAATATTCAAGAAATAAATATTGAAACAAGTACATGGGCAGACCATAACCCAATGACAATTAAATGGAAAGGACAAAAAAGAAGATCTAGATGGACATTAAATAATACTATTTTAAAGGAAAAAGACTTTACACAATGGATGTCAACAGAATTATTATCTAATATTCAAGAAATAAATATTGAAACAAGTACATGGGCAGACCATAACCCAATGACAATTAAATGGAAAGGACAAAAAAGAAGATCTAGATGGACATTAAATAATACTATTTTAAAGGAAAAAGACTTTACACAATGGATGGAAAAAGAACTGGCCTTCTTCTTTAATGAAAACAGAAAAGAAGATACTTCAATACAGAATGTTTGGGACACAATGAAGGCATATGCAAGAGGATTGATAATGGATTATACAAAGAAAAAGAATATTAGGAAGAGGCAAATGATTAAAACTTTAGAAGATGATTATAAAAAATTGGAAAAAGAATTACAGAGAACGCCACAGAAAAAAAGATATTAAATTTAAAATGGACATAATCAAACATAAAATGGATCAAACAGAGAAAGAAGAATTGGCGAAAAAAATCAGAAGCGCTAAACAGAACTACTTTGAGGATGCAAACAGGCCAGGTAGATGGTTAGCATACAAACTGAGAAAAGAGAAAGAATCAAGGAGAATACTACAGTTAATGGACGAACAAGGTCAAGTTTGTCATGGTAATAAGGAGAAAAAGAGAATTATTCAAGACTTTTATGCACAATTATACAAGCAGGAGGATTTTGATGAGGGGAAAATCAAACAGTATTTACAAAATGCCAACCTACCTAAGATACCTGATGAAACTGGGAAAATGTTAGAAAATCCTATAACAATGATGGAATTAACTGAAGCACTTAATAGGCAGAATAATGGGAAAGCACCAGGACCAGATGGTTTCCCGGCAGAATTTTATAAAACATTACAAGAATCGTTGAGTATTTCATTGTTAGAAATTATGAATGAAGCTATGATAAATAAGAAAATACCTAAAACATGGTCAGAAGCTTATATTACGCTTATCCCAAAAGAAGGGGCTGACCCATCACAAATTAAGAACTATAGACCTATTTCTTTATTGAATGCAGATTATAAAATATTTGCTTCAATTTTGGCAGAAAGGCTTAAAAAATACCTAAATAATTTTATCCATCCTGATCAGAATGGATTTCTACCAAAGAGACAAATTAAAGACAACATGAGAGTAATTTTGGACACTTTGGAATACTATGAGGCACACCCTGAAAAACAAATGGCTTTGATATTCTTAGATGCCCAAAAGGCATTTGATAACGTGAATTAGAGATTTATGTTATTATTATTGGAACAGATGGGCTTTGCTAGAAAATTTATTCAAGCAATAGAAGCCATATATTACAAGCAAACAGCAAAAGTGATGATAGACGGAGAATTTACAGACCCTATCAATATTAAAAAAGGCACAAGACAAGGATGTCCATTATCCCCTTTGTTATTTGTATTGACTTTGGAAGTGTTAAATAGAAATATTAGAGAGGATACAAATATAAAAGGAATGAAAGTTAAAAAGGAGGAATTTAAATTGCAAGCCTTTGCGGATGACTTGGTCTTTATTCTGGAAGACCCTCTAGAGACAGCTTTAAAATTACTGGAAAAGATAGAGACATATGGTGAGATGGCTGGCTTGAAAATAAATAACGACAAAACAAAGATTCTGACAAAAAATATGTTATTAAGACAAAGAGAAGAGTTGGCAGACCTATTGAAAATTCAAGTTACGAATAAAGTTAAATACTTGGGGATATTTTTGACGTCAAGATGTACTACACTGAAAGAGAATAACTATATTAAACTTAAACAGCAGATAGCATCTGACTTGAAAAAATGGGAAAACCTACAATTATCTTTGATAGGTAGAATTTCAACAATTAAAATGAATATTTTACCCAGAATTTTATATTTGTTTCAAACAATACCAATTAAATTAGGTAAGGATTATTTTGAAGAATTAAATAAAATTGTGTTGAAGTATATATGGCAAGGTAAGAAAGCGAGAATAAAACTAAAACTTTTACAGGATGCTAGAACTAGAGGAGGATTTGGCCTTCCTAATTGGGAGTTGTATTATCAAGCTGCAAACTTAATGTGGGTTAAAGAATGGATAACGTTAAGAAAGTCTAGATTACTGGCATTGGAAGGACATGACTTATTATTGGGTTGGCATGCTTTTTTTATGGTATAAGGGAACTAAATCGCAGGGTTATTTCAGAAGGCACTATATACGGGAATCGTTATGGTTGAATTGGGAGAAAATTAAGAAACAATGTTATTTGAAAATACCAGTTTGGTTATCAACTATCGAAGCTTTTTCCTATCCCATAATTTATAAGAAGGAACAAACAGTTAGATATGGGGAAATACTGGATGAAAAGGGTGAACTTAAAACGATGCAAAAGTTAGAAGAACAAGATATAAAGATGAATTGGTTTTCATATGCGCAAATACACTCAAGGTACCTTAAAGATTCTAAAACAGAAGGATTTTTATGATAAATTGACTGATTTAGATAGGATTTTGACAGGTTCTGATGAAAAAGTGATTAAAAAACTATATAGTTATTTGTTGGAAATTAAATTAGAGGAAGAACAAGTCAAAGAAACAATGATTGTTTGGGGGAAGAACTTTGGATATGGGATTGATTTAGAGAAATGGCAAAAATTGTGGTCTCAAAATTATAAAATGACAATGTCAGTAGCATATAAAGAAAATTTGTATAAGATGTTTTACAGGTGGCATTTCCCCCCGACAAGAATAGCAAGAATGTTCAAGAACAAATCTGAAAAGTGCTGGAAATGTCATCAGATCCCTGGCTCATATTACCATATGTGGTGGACTTGTGAGGAGGCCAGGAAATACTGGACTAGAATTTGCATATGGTTGGAAGAAATGACAAAAGAACATATAGATTTGAAACCAGAGATTTTCTATTGGGAATCTTACCTGATACATTTAATAAAAACTTAAAGTATTTGATTGTAAATGTGTTAACAGCGGCTAGGATTGTATTTGCTAAAAATTGGAAGAGTGAGAAAATACCATTAGAGGAAGAAATTATTAAGAAAATACTGGAATGTGCTGAAATGAGTAGATTGACATTTGAAATTAGAGAACAAGAAGATAAACAATTTTATGAAGTTTGGGATCTTTTTTATCAATGGTTAGATAATACAATATAATAATAGAATATTTAGAAACCTAGGAAATAATGAATATACATTTTTTTTTTGTTTTGATAACATTTTTAGAATATTTTATTAAGATAGATTTGGTATGATTTTACGATCTGTTATAAAATAAATTAACTAAATTATAGTTATCTCGCTTAAGTATGAATTAGTAAAATTATAGTCAAATGATTGTTTAATAATGATATTAGGATATATAATTGTTGATTGATAATATGAGTTATTATGTAACATAATTATTATGATGACTATGAAATGGATGCAGAAAAAGGAGTGGTAAACCAACCGATACACTGTCTGTAAATTTATGAAGAATGATGATGTTTTTATGTTATGTTTTATGTTTTATGTGTTTTTATTTGTTGTTAAAACCAATAAAACTTTTTTTAAAAAAATTTAAAAGAGGAAGAATCTGTAAGCCTGCAGAATTTTGCTCATGCTGTGGCAGCTCCATTGCTTTTTCTTGGGTCTATCTAGCATATATCATTATGTTTTATAATCAGTATATAGCTGTCCCTCTTGTGTTTTATTTACTTGAAACTAAGTATGTAGCTCATCTATCTGAATTAGGACTACATTTTTCATTGCCAAAGATTCATTTTTCCCCTTTTTTGAAAAGAAGGAAAAGTTTGCAAGCTTCCTGTTCTGATCTTTAAGGAACTAAAATATAGATGAGATCAACATGTTGCATAGTAATATATGGCAATAGGATAAAGCAGATGTCAAACTGTTACATGTCTTCGACAATTATGGAAACAGTTGAATTGTCTTCATCTCAATAGCCTTTAAGTTTAAGGCCCCATTGTTCAGCTACCAGCCATTTATTTTATGGATAAATATAGAAATCTAAGGTACTCTACATGCGGCTAGCATTGAATATGACATGGAAGTTACAATACATCCAGAATGTAGGGACACATGGAATGTTGGGTGTTCCTAGACTCACCTATAAGCTGCAATGGCTCTCATTTTTCTTCTGGGTACAAGTCAAAGTGCTACTTATTATCTTTAAAGCCCTACATGGCATGGTTATCTGCAGGACTACCTCTCTCTGCCCAGTCCACCAGAGTGGATAGGATCCCTTCCCTTAAATACTGACATCTTGTGGGAACTTGGAAGCATGCCTTTTCTACTGCAGGCCCTGCCCCATGGTACACCCTCCCCCCTGAGAGCCAAAAGGCACTACCCCTCTATCTTTCTAGAGAACACTTAAATCCTGGTTCTTTCTCTAGGCAATGGGATAAGGTGAGGCCAGGATAGAATGAAA
Organism: Notechis scutatus; assembly: GCF_049901735.1. Lineage (NCBI taxonomy): Eukaryota > Metazoa > Chordata > Lepidosauria > Squamata > Elapidae > Notechis > Notechis scutatus. The sequence goes on along the minus strand of NC_142025.1, from coordinate 54,954,408 downwards.
ATGTGGGTGCATTAGAGAAGTAAGGCTACAGTGCCAGATTTTTCTGTTTTTATTTTTATTGTGTTGGTTTACATACTGTTTATATACTTTTATACTGTTTTATTGGTTGTAAGCCCCTCAGAATTGTTTTAAGATGGACAGCTTTATAAGTGATTTAAATTAAATAAATCAATAAATACATTTTTGTATTTGTATGTAGATACAGATATAAATTAATGCATGATGGCAGTGCTTAACCTTTTGTCACAACATATGTAAGTAGTGGGCACTGGGCCAGATCCATTTGTCAGTAGCAGGATTTGGGATATCTTGCCTCAAAGGACTCTAACATTAATGAAATTGAAAATAGCATTTTGAATAAAAGCTTGGGGATTGACTAAACACATTGGAGTTGGCAAGCTTAAAATATCACATCATGCTTATCACATCACTTAGCCCAATATCTTTTGTGTATGTGTGTGTGTGCATGCATGCCTTTGAGTCAGTGTTGACACCTGGCAATTGCCTGGACAAATTCGTAGAGTTTCCTTGGCAAACTTTTCAGAAATGATTTATCATTACCTTTCTAGGACTGAGAAAAAATAACTAGCTCAGGGTCACCTAGACGGCTTTGTGCATAAGACAAGACCAAAATTCATAGTCTGGTGCCTTAAACATTATATCAAACTAGTTCCCTTACTTATTACTCCATATTGTATGTACACACCTTGAGTGGTTCATAATAATAATAAAGGGGGATATAACCAAACAAATGAATACACTACTATTAGATTGTTATTCACTTACTCCTGGGGGGAAAGCATCACATATAGTAGGAAAAAATAGGCAATGTTACCTGGTCTTGAATCAATGCACAATTGATTCGACAGGTTTGTGGTTATGTTTTCCAGTCCCTCAAATGATGGCATGTAGAACCAGTAGTCTTTTGATCCAGCCATGATTTCAAGTTCCTCACGATTTGCGTCTTTTATTCCAATGGCATAAATAATAGTTCCTTTCTTTCTGAGTTCATTTGAAGTGCTATCCAGTATTGCCCTATCATGAGATTCTCCATCAGTTATGACCATAAGAACTTGAGGGACCCCTTGGTCTATGCGGCTGCCATTTTCTTTAGTTAAAAGACTTTCTGAGAGCTGAAGAGCCTTTGCTGTGTATGTATCTCCTTTTAAAAGCACGTTGTCCTGAATAAATTTAATGATATCTGATCTTTTGCTATAGGTATTCAGCTTGAACATAATTTCTGGATTATTGGAATACTTTACTGCTCCAAACTGAACATGGTCTTTACCTACATCAGACTTATTTACAATGCCAATTATGAAGTTATTCATGAGAATGTAGTTGGTTTCACCAATACTGCTAGAACTATCAATTACAAAAACCAGATCTAAACGGTTTATCCTTTTGCACTCTGGAAAGAAACAAGAAAAGATAAAGGCATCATTTACAACAAATTCATATTGTCATATATTTTTTCTCCTACATTCATATTTCTTTACAACAAAAAGTGTATGAATTTTAATTAATGTTATATTTACTATAAATAGGTTACCTTGCTGATGTGCTATTGTTTCATTTATTTGAAAAAGAATCTTATTGTTTTATAATTAAAGTTATCATGCAGTTCTACATGCATTTTTACTGAAATGATTAAGATAAATATCATCTGAAATTATCTCACTGATAGTATGGAGATTTGATTTGAAATAGCTTTGAAAAAGTTATGATTGGAATGACTATGCACAATCTGTAGCAATATTTTATCATATTTTCAATTCCATTTTTTTTAGAAAATCAGTATCCAGACTAGAAAAACCTGTTCTATTGTTATGTATTATCAATCAATTTTTTGATGCACTTTAAAAATTAAATGTTAAATTAACTGAGTTTCTATTTTCAATTATTTTATTATTAAGAATGGCATGAATATTTGTGTCACAAGATCATTGGAAAGAAAACTCACTCAACTGTGAGCAGCTTTTGCTATTATGAGCACAAAGGACATTACTAAGATTAAGTAATATGAGATTTTATACCACCTGCTACATTGTACCCTAACCCAACTCTTTTGCCTCATTATTGCTTTTTCTTAAGAAGACAAGACTAACAGATCTTTCCTGCCATATGAAAAAAACATACAGATATGCTCCCTGAAATATTAAGCAGGATTTGTTTTAATCCATTTTTAAATTATAATTTTCCAAAAGATAAAAGAACTCAATAGTGTTCATTTAAATTGTTTAATATATTGTGGCCTTTTTTGAATTCGGCAAATACTGTAATCCCCTAAACATTCTTAATAGAAGTTTTGGTTCCATGTAAATTCATATCTGGCTGAATCTGTTCTTCTAATTATTGATTCACGATCTAATCCAAAAAGAAGATAAATAAAAGTTGTATGTACCTGTTCACTTAGGGACTGCAATATTGCATGATAATTGTCAAATGATAAACTGTCTAACATGGAGAGAGAATGGGTTGTGAAAGCCATTGGAGAGAGGAGTATAAAACCAGGGATGTCATAATTCTTGGCTCAAGAATCTCTTAACAGTTATGCTATTTCACCTCTCATTCTGTTATTATATATTTTATTCTACAATTAGAGCAGTAGCTCACACCAATACCTACCTATCAATTAAAATCTAAGAAGATGGTCTCTGGAGAGAGTCTTTTGTATGCCACTGACAGTGATGGGATTCCAAAATTTTCACTACAGGTTCTGTGGGTGTGGATTGGTGGGTGTGGCTTGTTGATCATGTGACTGGGTGGGTGTGGTCATGTGACTGGATGGCCATGGCCAAGTCAACGTCTCATAGCAGCACAGCACAGCCACAAATTTCAACCCTAACCCTAATTCATAATCCTACCCCTACCCCTATAAGAATGAGGTGTAAAGAATGGCTGATATCTGTACAATTAATAATTGAAAGATAAATACTTAAAATGGAACAATTACCAAACCAAGGGAGTTTGTTACTTTATGCCAGTATTGCCACAAAAATCTTTCCAAGCTAACATTACCTTACATTAGCCCAAGGATTACCTGGACCAACAGTCCCTTATGAAATGAGAGCTACAGCAGAGAGAGAAGACAGGGGATTGAGGGGAAGCCATGTTTAGTCACCTAAGCTTTTTAGACTTTTCATCTTAAAAATGTACTGAAGCTTTTTTCAGCATTCCAACCAAGCAGCACTGTTCTGTGGGAACTTGGAAGGACAGTGCCAGAAACCTCACAGCACCAGAAACCTCAGAAAACAGTGCCAAGAAACTCAAGCCAGCCTTTCCCTCTTTAGGAAAACCAAAAAACACCAGCTGAAAGAGAAAACTCAGAGCAGACAGAGCTGACAATAGAAACAGTTAAGTGGAGCCATGATAAGGAGATTAAGGCTAAAAATAACTCCATTAACCCATTAAGGCAGGAAGACAGGATCCAGGGCAATCATTTTAACTAGAGGCACACAAACAAACCCATCAAGCTGCAGGAGCTTCAAAGGGGAATTAATAATTAAGCCTAAAAGGCTCAAATTCTCATTTCCAAACTGCTTGCAAACCAAGACCCAGCTGTGTCACACAAGCTTTTTGCTTCTTCGTTTTTGTTTCTGTCAACTTTTTGTTTCTTTATTAAAGAATCCCACTGCTGTGGTAAATGTTTAAGAGAGTGGGGATGGGGTCCACTGTCTAACAAAATGGGGATTGGGGACAAACACACACACAAAATCTCACTTATTCCAAAATATAAAAACTGTTGCAAAGCAAACTCAGAAAAGTCCACAACACCATCAAGGTATGAAAATGAACACAGAAACAACACATCTCATAGCAGCACAGCATTCAGCCACAAATTTCAAAATATAAAAGCATAATGTCACATAAAATTTGTTTGCAAGCAAACTCATAATATTTGTTTGCAAACTCACAAAATTAACTCACAACACACTATGTATGTAAATATTGATTTTTTTTAATAAAAAAGAGCAACTTTTACCCAAAATCAGGAGAAGCAGGCAGGCAAATTGAGTTGCTCACAGAATCACAGAGTCACAGATCTACCGTTCTGCAAGCTGCTGCCTGAATCTGCACTGAAAAATAGAAGCTTCAGTCTTCAGAGTCTGGGAAGGAAGGCAACGTTCCAGCCATTCAGATCTGCTGTTAGGCCACTTCTCCTTGTAGCACTAAACTGAGCTCCTTGGCTTTTGAAATCCAACACTGAGTACTCAGAGACACCCTCTGTGCTGTTTTTTTTTTTTTTTTTAGCTCAGCTGAGGCCTGGTTTGGAGAACCAGTAGGGACTGAGGTGAGAGGTAAGAACGGGGAGGATAGGTGAGGCTAGTCAAAATTTTCCCTACCATTTCTCTGAACCAGTCAACATTTTCCCTAGAGGTTCTCCTGAAACCTCTCCAGCAACCCCTTGAATACCATCCCTGCTCCCTGGAGATTTGGGCCTTTATGCTTGCAGATTCACCGAGCTTCAAGGCAGATCAGGACAGCTCAACTGGGTCAAACGTGTGGGATGCAAACCAGGGAGCCAAATGAAAAGCAGCAGCAGCTATGCCAGGTGAGGGGATGAGATGAGGAGTGACTAGGCAGTGTGGGGGTGGGCGGCGCCAGCCAGAATTATTAGAACCGGTTCACCTGAACCAGATAGAATCCCACTACTGGCCACTGACTTGAAATAACAGTGACCTGTCAATCAAATATTTATTATTGTCAAAGACCATCATAAGGAAAGTGAAGTACAATCAATTAAAAAGCATAGAAAATACATCAAAATCATATTTGTGTATGTACATATGTATGAAAACAAAAGTCTAAAAGGTGATCTAAAAAAGAGGAATAGGAGAATTAAATGGATGTAAGAAACATAGGTTAACATGGCAGATTAAATCTATTCCAGGACAGATTAGAATAATGAACTAGATGCTCATAAAGACTAGTTTATGGCATCATCATCATCATCCATCAGATTTTAAGCACTGCTTTGCAATCCTGGGCAATATATCTGAAAGTAGGAGGGAGATGTAAACTTGTCCTATCCACTCTTGGTATTTATGTAATAATGGGGCTATCATGCTGACCTGCTGCAAATGCCTCTATTGTGGGATTCTCTCCCTGATAATTTGTAAATGCCCCCCCCCCCTTTTAAACTTTTAAACTTGCCTATGCAATGGCTGGATCTGTTCATTCTGTTTCCTTATTAATATTTATAAATGATTTGTAAATATCTAAATATGTTATTATATTATTATTTCTTTCGAATTGTTTAAAGTTAAACGTAAAATGATTAATAATTATTTCTAATTTCTATGATTGTTAATTTTTAAATTATTTTTAATTGAATCAGTTTAATTATGATTTGGTTTTTTTAAAACAAATATACAGGTGAAAGGGTGAAGAAATATACATTTATCCTTTAAAATTTACCATCCAAATAAATATTGATATTCCTAAAGGAACAAATATATGAATAATTCAATATTCAAAAATATATTGAAATTTTAAAACAATTGACATACTGATATTTAAACCCAGTAAATAATAACATGAAAAACCATGCTAGGATAGGAGAATCAATATGAATCAATAAAATAATGTTCTACTCACATACTCAATGGAGAGAGAAAATAAAGAGTAGTTAGTGTCAGGATTTGATTACAAATTGAACATAACTACATTATTTGCTTTCAGCCTAGCAAAGTCCTAGTATTTGATCAGCCCAATTCTGGGATAATTCAGCACACATATTGATTTGCCCCGGGAATTGACAGAAACCGTGTATTCACAGTGGTCAGAGTTGTTGTCAATGACTTTTCTTGTAACCCAAATATGCAGCTGGCATGCCAACTTCAGATTTTTCAAACTGCTGCAATAGTCTTCATGAATAGCAATAGCAATAGAAGTTAGACTTATATATAGCTTCACATTGCTTTACAGCCTCTCTAAGAAATTTACAGAGTCAGCATAGTGCCCCTAACAATCTGGGTCCTCGTTTTTCTGACCTTGGAAGGATGGAAGGCTGAATCAACCTTGAGCTGGTGAGAACTGAACTGCCAAATTGCTGGTAGTCAGCAGTCAGCAGAAGTAGCCTGCAGTACTGCATTCTAACCACTGCACCACCATGGCTCTACCCAAAGTCCTTCCCTTTGGGTAACTGGTTGCCACACCCCCACTTAATCTTAGAAAAATAATCTAACCAAATGCCTCCATTTCTTAACATCAAAGTTAAGTAAACCCTGAGATTTACAAGAGGAAGGATGGACACAACAGAGACAAATAGAAAACTGATTCAAATTATGCATATGAGGGGAAAAAATCTTCCTACATCCACCAATTCTTGACTTCAGCAAGGATATACAACTTCAGAATATATACATGTTGCAATATCAAAAAGAATGAGTGTGACAAAAAAAAACCCCATGATTTAATATGTTGATTTAATGTGAATTAAAATCACATGAAGTTAAAGAAACATTATTAATATATTTATTTTATAAGCATTTCATTGTTTATCTCGTTCATCAGAATTTCAAATTGCTAGAAATATGCAGAGGGGTTCAATAAATTTTATGAAAAAATGAAATATTTTAGCAATAGAATTGGTCAAAATGAAACCCTAAATTCATTTATCTTCCGAAGTGGACCAAAATCTTGTTAGGTGCCCCACTAATATTTTCCTCAAGTGCAGAGTCTGGTTTTTCCCCCCCAGATCAACAAGTACTGAACCATTGTGTTGTGATAGGAATTGACCAGCTGGCTTGTTGTTTAGCTTGATGTTCTCTGAAACAGAGTGAATGGCCAAATCACCTTGCTGGGGTTTTTTGGCCTAAAATGGAACTAGAAGTTTCCTGGTTTCTGGTCTTATGCCTTAACCACTGAATCAAATTGACTTTTTTAAGGACATATCATCCTTATTCCAAAACAGTGTATTTTGATCTTTTGAGCAGGAATCCCAGGTATTCATCATTCTAAGGTAACATTTTCACAAAATCTGGAAGTATATCTATGACACTTTGCCCACTGTTAAAGCAAACCTCATACTAAATTCTCTGCCTTTTATAGTATCATTTTAATTTTATTCAGAAATTTATAAGGCCCATGTTGTTTTTATTCACCCAACCAAGTAGTCACTCATATAAATACCCAAGAGCAAAAGACTGAATACTAACCATCCAGCTTATATGGACTGCATATGCGAAACATGATGTCTTTCTCTATGTATTTCAGAACATCATAATCTTTCAAGTAAAACATGTTGTTTGGTGCCCCGCTGATCTCTACTAGTTGTGTAACATTAGCACCAGTAATCCCAATGGAATAGATAATGACACCTTCTTTTCTTAGAGCACTGGATGGTTCTCTTACATTATCATGTGCTTCCCCATCTGTGAGGAGGATAAGAATTTTGTTGACAGAAGGCCGTGCTCTTTTTGCTGGTTTGAAATAATCAGAAACAAATTGCAGAGCTTTTCCAGTATAAGTGTTCTGTTACATTTGAGTCATGTTCCCAATAGCGTTAATAATGTAATCTTTTGATGAGTTGAGTTGGAACTCTTCTTTATTGGTGCTACTGAACTGTACAACACCGAATTGCACTTCATTTAGACCAACACTACACTTATCTACCAATTCTTGCATGAACTTCTTCATCTTCTCAAAATCTTGATGGCTTATACTTCCAGAGCTGTCTACTAAGAACATGACATCAGCTTTCATTTTCTCACAGGCTACAGAAAAAGAATAACTATTAAACCACTGAATTTCTATGAATCTAGAAGAAAAGAAAAGCAAGTTTCAGAAACATTGCTTCTTATTTACTCCTAACCAGATAAGTCCTGAAATCCACATCAGAAGCTTTGTTTACATGAAAATCTGCTTTTTAATTATACCCAATACACCCAAATATGGAATGAAATGGATTTCTTAGTATGTTTGAAGCATATTTCATTATATTTTCAGTTAAAATATTTTAGATAACTTCAGTCCTTTTCATTCTTATATTTCTACAGCTATCTTGTAATATTATTTGATCATGTCAGGAATGCCTATTTTAGCATTGGTGCTATTGTATATTGATATAGATGTAATCTCTTGAATTATCTTCCTCACAAATACAATCATCCCAGTTTCTTGCAATGCTGCAGAAATGATTTGCATTGCTTTCTTTTGAGAAATATTTACAACAGCAAATCAATTAATCAAAGTGGAATGCCGGAGAATGCCATCCTCAGTCACCCCAAAGAGTCAGTTCAAACCTTTTCAAAAATGTGTAATATAAACATAATGTTTATGTTATAAACATAACATAAAACAAAAAGGCTTCAAAGATTTTCTGTCTGGGTTTATAACACTAAATTAATATCAGCTGCCAGACTATAAATTACAATGGGGCTAATTTATCCTCAGCACTTATGTTCCCTTTGCAATCAGTCATTGAAAGTTCAAAATACTGAAATCAACAAAAGTTTATCCAGTTAAAACAAGAGTATTTTATAGCTATTATAGTTTATTTTTTCTATATGATCTTCCTATTTCAGAATTCAACTGGGGAAAGGTAAAACAGTAGTGTATTTGGAGGGGAAGAAAGCCTCTAACTTCACAAATGCAGTGTCTTTTAACAAGTCTGGACCCCTGCAGTTCAAGTGCTCAACAGAAAATATCTCTATACTATCTATAGAGTTAACATCATTTACAACATATAGTAAGCCATTACGTAGGGCAAACAAGCAGAAGACTAGCAGAGTGCATTCATGAACATCAACTAGCAGGCAGAAAACACAATGAAAATTCCTTCATTTCACAATGGACAGACTCAACAATACAGTTTCAACAACATAGGACAAACTATGAAATAGTTTACACTCACTAGTACTGATGATGTTACCTAATCATGTCATGTCTGCAAGCAAACAATCAAGTTTAGAAAGCATCAAGGACTCTATATAACATAACATAACATATTTTATTTAAAGGATTAGTGGATGCTTCTTACCTTTTTCAGAGCATATGTCTCGAACAATTTCATTTTTTATATTTTTCAAGGAGTCAAACTGTTCCACATAGTAAACCTTTGATTCTGAGTCTGCAATCTCATTTAACTGTGTGATATTAGCAGATTTCACACCAATAGCATAAATATTGACTGCTGATTTTCTTAGCATTTTAGAAGGTTCCAGCACATTATCATGTGCTTTTCCATCTGTCAGTACAATGAGATAACAAGGGACTTTGCCACCTCACTGTTTTTTTGCCTTTTCAAATAATGGCTGCATAGACCATATAGCAGCTCCAGTATATGTGTCTACTCCCATTTGGATTATATTATTAATGGCTTTTTCTAAATGGCTGATTTTCATATACTTATCAAGTTCAAATTCTGTTTGATAAAGAGTTCCAAACTGAACAACTCCAAATCGAACATGATCAGGTCCTATGGTAAATAGCTTAATTACTTCCTTTAGGAATGTCTTCATCTTAATAAAATTTGAGGGACTGATGCTTGATGAACCATCAATGAGAAAATAAATATCAGCCTTTTCTGTTTCCATACATCCTGAACAAATAAACAAATTTAAGACAGATCAGAGGCAGGTAAATAACTTATTCTCCTCTACAAACATTAATTGAAATCCTGCATTGAGGAAGGAATTGTGTCTCTGAAAAATAGTTTTCCTCAGTCTCCAAATTTTGTACATAGTCCAGAAGGATATATTCAATGACATCAAAAGCTGCTGTGAAATATAATAGGATCAGGTGGCATGCATTCTTCCTCTCAAATCACTTGGTCAAACACATTACAGACCCCTGAATGAACCAGGAAAGGCATGAGTCAACCATAAGTGGTAGAGATCATATGAGAGAACACCCTATCAACTGCATTGGAATTTGCAGAAGGAATTCCAGAGAATGTAGTTAAGTGATATCTCTGAAGGATATGAGCATTATTGTTAAGTTATCAAGTAGAACTTCTGACTTGGATTTCATACTACTGGCATTATTTATTCATTTATTATTGCTTTTGAATCCCATTGCAATCAAAAAACATTTTTGATGATTTACAATTCAATAATGCACAATTAAAAATTAAAAGCAAAACTAAAAATAATTTAAATGAAAATATATTCCATCGAGATAATCAATAGCAGATAATAAAAATAAAAGTTGGAGTGCTGAAAGAGTGACTGGCCCAAAATCACCCAGTTCAAGATGAGACTTGAACTTCCACTTTCTAGCCTGGTGCTTTAAACAAACTGGCTCTCAAAATTTATTTATATTTTAGTTACCCAACTGCAATGGACATTGATTTGTCAGAATGTGTCAGAAACATGAGAGAAAAGGCAAGGTTGATAGAGTTGGGTTGTTTAAAAACAAGACAAAGCAAAACAAGCATTCAAATACTTTCAGCTTATTTAACTAGGTGACATGCATTTCATCAATGACATTACCTGATCGGAACTCTTCTGTTCTTTCAGCTTCGTCAAAAAACATATGAATATGTTTGAATAGTTTCTTCTCAAAAATTTTAGACTTATCTGCCAGATTTGAAAAATGGTCAACTTTTATAATATTTCTATTTGGGGGATAGGATACTACTCCACCTAACTGTGTGATATTAGCCCCTTCACTGCTTATGGCAAATACTGTCACACCCTTCTGCAAAAGGAGACTTGATGCTTCAGTTACACTATCCTCAGAGGGTCTGTGGGCGATGAGGGTAGCTATTTGTTCCACACCTTCTGTCCTTCTGCTTCCAGCACTTTCAGTAAAAAATATTTCTCTAGTAAAGTTTAAGGCAGCACCTAATTTAGCTTTTCCTTCCCTGGGAGAAAAGCTCTTGATTTTAAATATAAGATCTTTTATCTCTGTTTCTGTGTTCAGTTGAGAAAGTACACGAGGCTCATTGCTGTATGTCACAAGACCAATTCTGATGCAGCTTTTCTGCACATCAAGAGAGGTTGTTATGTTTTGTAAGAAAGATACAATATATTCACTATTTGTAGGTGAAACAGCTTCATCCACCACAAATACAACATCTGCAATTAAATCATCAGAACAATCCACAACTGCAATAAAAAAAGAACACACATTATTAATTCTCTTTTCTTAACAGTTTCTTTCCTTTTTGCAGGCTTTCTACTTGGCGTTTGCCAGAGTCTCTCATCAATATATTAAAAATTCTTTTTAATTTAAAATAATGCTAGCAAAGCATATTTTAACCAGGAAATTCCCATAGGTTATTTGAACACAAATAAGAGGGGGCCAAATTATTCTATAAAGCACCAGAGGGCAGGACAAGAAACAATGGTTGGAAACTAACCATAGAGAGAAGCACCCTGGAATTAAGGAAAAACTTCCTTAACAGTGGGGACAATTAACCATGGAAACAGCTTGCCTCCAAAAATCATGGGTGCTTCATCACTGGTGGTTTTTAAGAAGACACTAGACACTTATCCAAAATAGTATAGGTTCTCCTGCTTGAGCAGGGGGCTGGACTAGAAGACCTCCAAGGTCCCTTCTATTCTATTCTATTCTATTCTATTCTATTCTATTCTATTCTATTCTATTCTATTCACATTAGAAAATAAAAATTTGGAGTATCTGTAGTCCAATTCTTTGTCTTTAGACGTGAACCATAAAACAAAACAAAGATGATAGAAAATATTTCTGAGCAACTAAACTACCTTCCACAAATGTACTTTTAGAAAAGTGACCAGACATATCCATTATAGTAGTTTTCTTGCACCAAACCTCCCACAGCAGTTATTTTATAAAAACATTTACAACATAGTCTCACATTCCTTAATTTTCCCCCAAGTGGTGGGATTCAAAAATTTGTTACTACCGGTTCTGTGGGTGTAGCTTGGTGGCATGGCAGGGGAAGGATACTGCAAAATCCCCATTCCCTCCCCACTACTGGGGAAAGGTTACTGCAAAATCACATTCCCTCCCCACCTCACTAACCTGCTTTCCAGCTCCATTCTCCTGTGCAGGGCACAGCTGGGACTCGGGAGGCAGAAAATAGATGGGGGGGGGGAAACAGTCAGAGGTGGTATTTGCCAGTTCTCCAAACTACTCAAAATTTCCACTACCGGTTCTCCAGAACTGCTCAGAACCTGTTGAATACCACCTCTGCCCCTAAGAGTGGGCTATCCCAGGAAAATAATGTGTTCCTAAGGATTGCCTACTCTTGATCAGGACTGAAGTGAAAAGTAGGATATGAGTTTTAAAAAAGCCTCTAAGGATCCTTGAGAAAGTGCTAGAAAAAGTGCAGGTAGGAGCTGAGGGAAGGATAATACAGTGAAATTGGATGAGGGATGTGTAAATGAAAATAATGGAGAAAAATCAAATTCCTGATACTGTAACTCCTAATGAAAAAAGTAGTTTTATTCATTGAGAAATGAATAATATCATGCAACTCATTTATCACTTGAGAGAAGGGAACCATCCTAAGGGAGATTTTTGTGACTATGATGCACGTGAAAAAAATTAATTGACCTGCCCTGGACCATGACTATTCATAAAGTGATCCTTCTGCAAAATGTACATGTTGGGTTTATTGAAAGCATTATCACAATTAAGAAAATATAATTGTTTAAAGATTCTCTCTTCCCTCCTATTGGAAAGATTAAATTTAGAGGAAGAAGTTCAGTATTAGAAAAGAAAGAAAATCTTCCTCTGTAGGCCCTTCAATGTGTACCTTACTACATCTCCATTCTGTTCTGGAGATTTATCTAGGAATCATGGATCCTAGATACCTGCAATGGCAAGTAATTTACTCAATTGCTGGATCTCCCCTAAGGAAATGAAAGGAGAAAAAAGCATCCTGCCCTCCCAATTATAACATTATAGGAGCTTCAATTCCAGAATGGCATGAGATGAATAATTCATTTGTGCTATGTACCAGTGTTTCTCAGACTGGCTGGAGAATTCTAGGAATGGAAGTCAACCACTTGGCTTCTCCAAAATTGTGCTTCTCCAACACTGCAGGCAATTCTCTCAAGTGATAAATGAGTTGCATGATATTATTCATTTCTCAATGAATAAAACTACTTTTTTCATTAGGAGTTACAATTTGGCAAAAAACTAGTACATTGTAATCTATATATTACATGTGTTCTCAAATATTTCATACAATATAGCAGCTGTTCAACCGGACATGCATGAATAAAATATGAAATAAAATTCTAAGTAGGTTTTGGAGAACTACGATTTTGCTTATACAAGCCCAGTCATGTTTTTTTTTTCTCTTTAAGTAGTAATTGCTCCAGGATGCTCTAACTGATATTTTAAAAACCCTGTCCTAAACCCTCATGGTTAATCTAATAATATTTGTGATAATGTACTGCATCATTGCTTTTACCTTTTATGGGCATGCTATGAGCATAAATTGTACTTGGTGGGGTAGCTGTGGAGAAGACTAAATTCTCATCTATTGCTATAGTTGATTCAATAACAGACAATATATTTGAGGAAAACTTTTGGAGATCTTTTAGTGTATCAAAATGGTAACTGAATGGATGTGTGGCCATTGACTTCAGCTCTTGCTCAGATGCATTCAGCATTCCTAAAGCAATTATTTTTACCCCATCTTCTCTCATTAATGTAGCAGGTCCTTCCACGTCATCTTGTGATACCCCTGAAGTGGTAATAATCAAAACCTGGTGTCTGTCTCTTCTTAGTGCCTTGAAAATAGTCTTGTGGATCTTTTGTATGGCATTCCCAGTCCTTAAAGACCCACCCTGGAATGAAAATCTCTTTTTAACATGGTTCAGCATAGGGTTTTTTCCTTTGAAGTCATCCAGCTGGAATTCAACATGGATATCATCACTGTATTGGATAAGTGCAAGGCGATATTTATTTGGCCCTATTGGAAGATTGTTGATCATTCTATTCACATAATTTTTTAATGAGAGAAAACCTTGTCTGCCGAAGGTATTAGAGCTGTCAATCAGAAGGACAACATCTACAGACTCAGAGGCTACAGCAAAAACAAAACAAGAGTTAATATATAAAACATTATAAACGGGTTTGAATATTAGTAGCTCGGGTTGGTAGTTAGGCTGTTGGTTAGGCTCTGAGCTTGGCAATTTGATTGCAAACATTTTGTCAATATGTGAGGAGACATCATCAGTGCCTTTTTGAATTGTGCTTGTCTGTCAGAACACTGGCCTTTAAATATCTTTTTATGAGATGCAAATTAGCCTGAGTGTTGTTTGTTTTGATATTTCTGAGCATGGTTTGAATCAAACAATCTAAAATCAGACCACGGTTCAGAAATATCTGAACAAACAACATTCAGACTAATTTGCATCTCATAAAAATATTTAAAGACCTGTGTTCTGACAAATGAGCACAATTCAAAACACATTGCTGATGTCTCATTGAATGATGATGAAACATTTACAACCAAATTGGCTTGGAGCTCAAACCAACAGCCTAATTATTGTAAACTGCACAGGTACAATTAAAGAGTGCAGTATAAACATTTTTATAAATCCTCGTACATAATCCATCATGCTCCCATCCTCACAGTTTGGCCCAATTTACCTAATATACAACTGAGGCTTCTTTGTTTTTATACTTGCCTAAATTTTTTCTCACTCAAAATCAAACATGCATTTTGATAAAGAAAATAACAATGTCAAAGTCATTCAATGTTTTAACAATATTTTTAATTTTTAACATTCTAACACCCACCCATCTGCTGCAAAAAACTGTGCCATTTAATCGACTAATAGGAATACAGGACAAGCTGCATTAGCAAGTTGTGATGAATTTCCAAAAGAAAAATAAAATACCAGGTTGCTGTGTTTTAGAAGCCTGGGTCCCAAGTATAACAAGGAGCAAAGTCAGAAACATTTTCAGATTGTGATAGTTGATCAATGAATAAATCTAGAAATACAAATAAGAACAAAGTAACAACATCATGTTACTGACAATGTATGCTGATGTTGTTGACAACATCAATAATAATATCTTATATTTTCAAATTAATTGTTTCCTTCAGCTGATCAAAGCCTTTGTATATTGGTCCCTAGCATGATGCCTGCTAGATTGGATGTCAATTGTTAGTCTCCTCAACCGATATGACCAATAATTCTAAAGCATCTAGGATGAATAAGCCCACCTTTGAAAAGCATTGCATTGTAAATTAGCTGTCAATGTCTCTTCCTTTGCTGGCCAAACTTGGAATGGTGACATAAGCTTTAATAGTAACTACATTGTTGATAGCCTGTCTCACTTTCAAAATCAAAGAGTATATTTAATTTCATTTTTATACCTTGGTCAGTCCCTGATATTACAACAGGAATGGAATGCCATTTGGCAGGCAGAACTTAGTACAATAAGCTCCCAAGAAGCTGATTGGTGAACATCTTAGAATGCAAGCTAGTTCCCATTAACATGGGATCAAAACAGCCATTCTAGGCAACCCTAGTGATATGATCTTCACTAGTGGCAATTGTTTGGCTTCTTTAACAATAAACTCTCAGATCATCTGCAGCAGGTGGACAAAATGTGCAATATGATAAGTGCAGCATCATGCACCTGCTATCTTGTACATTTTGACCATCTCTTCCCCCCTCCCCCAATAAAAAAGCCATATACAATATACTTCTGTAAACCAGAAACTTATTTTGGAATTTTGCATGAATTACATAACCCAACTGCCATATAGTCCAATGTAGTGAAAATAAGGCTTTGAAGTGTCCAAAACTAACTATGCAATTCTTTTGTTCCTGAACAATATCTGCATCCCTTTTAAAGATTTTCCAATTTTAATAAATCAGAAATATAATAAATCTTTCCAACAAATAGAACAATAAAATGAGCTTTAGAAAAATGTAATTTAATCTCTTTTCTTGAAGAGCTTATTATTTTAATTGGGTTTCTGGGGAAAAAAGGCATTTGAAAATATGGCAGCAATTAGGCGACACTGTTCAGTGAAATATTTGTGGTCTACTGGATAAAAGATTTGACAATCTCTTAAGAGTATAAAATTCATTACAACTCTTTTGATTATAGTAACAGTAGTTATAAAACAAAACTTCTCCCTTTTACACTTTATGGAAATTTGTCTTTAGCAGTAATGGTCTCTACTTCATCTATTTGAAAGCCTTACCAAGATACTAAATTAAACATGTCAAGTGTCATGAAAGGATAATTCATCCCTAATGATTTCCTATTGCAAGTGAATGGGAGAGGCACTAATAAGGTAATAAAGCATTAAAAATTCAATGCAGAGAAAAGTTAAGTCTTGCACTTAGGCAAGAAAAACCATAAGTGCACAAATAGACTGGGTGATAGCAGACTTAATAGCAGTAACTGTGAGATGGATCTGGGAATCTTAGTGGACAACCAATTAAATATGAGCCAACGGTATGCAGTGGCAGCCAAAAAAGCCAATGCAATCCTAAATTGCATTAACAGAGGGATACAATCAAGATCAAGTGTGGTACTAACACCTCTCTGTAAAGCCTTAGTAAGACCATACCTAGAATACTGCATCCGGTTTTGGTCATCATAAAATTAAAAAAAAGTTGAGACTATAGAAAGAGTGCAGAGAAGAGCAACTAGGATGATTAGGAGACTGGAGACTAAAGGATATGAAGAATGGTTACAGGAACTGAGCATGGCTCGTCTAGTGAAGAGAAGGACCAGATACAGACACATGATAGCAGTGTTCCAATATTTGAGGGGCTGTCACAGAGAGGTGGGAGGGTCAATCTGTTTTCCAAAGCACCTAAAGGCCAGACAAGGAATAATGGATGGAAACTGATCAAGGAGAGAATCAAACTAGAAATAAGGAGGAATATTCTGACAATGAGAACAATCAACCAATGAAAAAGCTTGCCTTCAGAAGTTGTGGGAGCTTTATTACTGAAAGCTTTCAAGAAGAGACTGGACTGCCATCTTTCAGAAATGGTGTAGGATCTTCTGCTTGGGTGGGGGGATTGGATTAGATGACATACAAGGTCCCTTCCAACTCTGTTAATCTGAATCCGGTCAAAATGTTTTCCTGACTCAGGATTGTGACCAAGGTTTTCTGCCTCATGGGTAAAAGTAGCATTACCAGTACAGAGTACTAAATGTCTTGATTACAGAAGGACAGGAACTTCAATTTGCTGCTCTTTTACAGCCGGTCTTGAACTACCAACATTTTCCCTTTCCTCTATATGTAAAAAAATATGGGGGACATCTTTTTCATAAAAGGGTTGATCCTTTTCTTTTCATATTATTTTATCAGGACTATAAGCGTATTCTACTGATTGTAGTTTGCGAGTTATCACTACTTTTGTCACTCATTGTTTTAACCTTATGGATTATAATTAATCGATTACTTTACCATGCTTAGAATAAAAAACTGGATAGAATTTAGGAAAACTGAGCTTTCTCACTAGTCCCATCTTCAAAAGCCAAAGAAGAAGTTTATTTATGGCAATATAGGAGAAATAGAACTTCTCCTACAATTTAAATCAATAAAGCATGTCACCTATTTCCTTCAGTCTTGCCATACTTAAACTCTATTTATCCTAACATTCTTTTGACCTAGCTAATCTATCATATTCCTTCCTCCTCCTTCAAAAACTATATATCAAGCAGGCATTTTACACAAGCATATTTATTTTAGTTTGAAAGTCATCTATAATTGTTCCCTTTAGAATCATTTTTGTTCCCTTTAGAATCAAAGTGTGGTCTCCTGCACATGTGTGACTTTTCTTATATAGCAGAAATTAGATTTTCTTTGAAGCTGAAAGCCAATAGCAAAATCCAATATCCATTCTGTTGCAACAAAAATTTGAGTGGCTGTGGACAAGTCACAAATGTTCATATAAACCACATTCTTTCTGCTATTGCTTTTTAACATAAAAAGAGCATATTGCCTGCTGTTTGTGTTGTGATGATATATCTCCAGTTACTTCTGCATTTCTGAAGCTTTAAAAATTCAGAGCTGAAAACCTTACTGAGCTTTCTAATGACTTTTTACCTAGGCAGAAGCAGTTTGGGGGGAAGATCCCTACTGTGCAAGTAGATTGTTGAATGATGAGAAACTGTAGCCTATGGCATGTTTTTAATTTTTCTTTGTCAACTCCCTTTGTTTTTATTTCCCCCATCTCCCCCTAGGATAAAGACATTTATTTCATATCCAGTTCTTTAAAATCTATTAAAAATCATTATGTGTTGTCCATAATTCATTTTAACATCTTTTGTATTCAACTTTCACAAATGTAATTTTTAATTAATATATCTCTGAAGAAATATTTTTTCAAAAAGAAATCAATCTCTTCAATCCAAACAAATATTTTGATGAATTTTACAAATTTACTACCACAAAACACCACTATAGAAATTTTACTCTCTTCTTTATAGCAGCGAGATGTTTTTATCAAATAATCATCCCAAAAATCCAAAAAGCATTGTAGTGTGCTGCAGTGTACTTTCCACAGCAGTTTTGGAGGGCCAATACAAAAAAATAATAATGTGCTGAGATTGTGCCCCTGTGGACAAGGGACTATTGAAACTGTAGCTAATCAACAACTTATTCACTAATAAGTTGGGAGATGGCTTTTGGATTACAATAGTAATGAAAAAAGTCATTGGACCTGAAGAAAGGCAAATTGCAGAAGAGACATATTTGTATAATTCAAGGCTTTAGGTATCTGGCTAGGCTACCTAGCTATGATGGTGCTGAATGAAAAATAGTTTTGATAGGTTCTTATAGCCATTGCAACATCCCCGTAGTCATCTGATCTTCATTTTTTTTTTACATTCTCTGTCAGTTTCCTCACAAGCAAAGTCAAGGGGAAGCCAGCAAGAAGTCAAAACTCACAGTCAGATAAAGTCTTCACTTGAGCCCTGGTGACACCATGGTTAGAATACAGTATTGCAGGTTGACTCTATCCATTGCCTGGAGTTCTATCCTGACTGGCTCAGGGTTAACTCAGTCTCCCATCCTTCCAAGGTCAGTAAAATGAAAACCCAGATAGTTGGGGGCAATATGCTGATATTGTAAATCGCATAGTGGGCGGTATATAAGTCTAAGTGCTATTGCTAATGACCTGCACAATTTTTGCTTAAAAACAGCAACAAGAATTGCCAGGATTATCATTGCTAATAATTTCAAGTGAAATAAAAATAGTGTAGCTTTATGGCCTAGTCCAACCAAAGGTGTGATTTATTATTTTTATTTCTCCTGGTTTCATATTCTTAAGTAAATGTGGTTGGTTCTGAACTTATTTCTTAAAAGACATGAGCTCTAAGAGCAAACATAGATGAAGCAAAGAGAAGCAAAAAGGAGTGAAGCAAAGAGAAAAGAAATACCAACTACATTGGAATATTATGCATATTTCTACTTGCCCCAATTCCAGAAGCATATCATAAAGCTGGAAAAGACAGGAAACAGCAATCTGAATGATCAAGCAATCAAGTTCTTTCCCCTTCAAAGGAAAAAAGAAGAAAAATTTCTGAATCTTCTTAATTAGGAAGAAAAAAGATAATCAAATAAACTTATCTAAAATTAAGCATATGCCATTAAGTGGAGAGAAGCAACAACACTTGGGACATCCAGTGAAATTTTGGTATCCCAAAATCAGAACAGAAGGATGTCAGATCCTAAAAATTATAAACAGATGCTGTTAATAATTTATTGAGGGTAGATTTATTGATAATCTTTAAGAGATGATGACTAAATGATGTCTCAAGCTAAAAAAAATAGAATGGACTGGAAATCTGGACTCTGTTGGCTGATCATTCCAGAGCTATTTCCTTACTTAAATAGAGAAATAGATGGATGGGCAAAAAAGTAGTGGGTTCAGGAGCAGCTTCTGACTTCCTGGCTGCTTCCTCATTGAATTTCATTGAAAGTGGCTGGCAGGGAGCATCAGAAATCTTCCTTCCTTCCTTCCTTCCTTCCTTCCTTCCTTCCTTCCTTCCTTCCTTCCTTCCTTCCTTCCTTCCTTCCTTCCTTCCCTCCCTCCCTCCCTCCCTCCCTTTCTTTTCCAGGAAGATGATTGAACACTGACATGAATGAGTCATTCAGCTAACTCCTTAGTTCATTTTATTATGAGCTTGATATTTGATGAAATGCTTATATTTCCATACCAAAAATGAGTAAAAGAAAAAAAATACTATGTTAACTAGATATGCATGAATCATCTTATATAGGGTCTTTATCAAATGTTTCATGCATGCATTGTCCTGGTCTATCTCATTTCCTCATTAATGAACATGTTTAAAATGAAGAAATAATTCTAGCATATATAATTTCATATTTATACATTGAATGTATAAATCAATATATGTGTATGCATATTCAACACATTTTGATATTTTCTAAAACTGAAAAGAGGACTGCAAATTTTAAAACTATTCAACAAGCAAAAAAATTGCATAATGGTTTGGCCATTCATTTGCAGCATGGGGCAAATCAATCATGTTATTTCAAACTTTGCAAATTCTTTATGCATCACCCCTTGTAAAGACCTTTTTCAGTTTGATTATTATTATACTCAGGTTGTAACATATCTTTATTTGTAATATATTTTATTAACTCTAATGGGACTTCATTCTAAGTAAACACATGCAAGATGGAAGGGGTTTCCTCCCCAGAAATATCTATATTTACAGATGCTTTGAAGCATTCCCAAAACATAGAGAGGCAAAATTTTAAATGTGAAACTTCATTTTTGCATAGTTGTACCAGAAGGAAACATGTATTAAAACATTTTAATAATATTCATTTATCCCAGCAAACAATTGTTTACTTTTAAGCATAATCCTATGCAAATTTAGAAGATAAGAAGCATTTATTTTAATGAGGTATGCTTTTACATATATATGCATAGAATTACAGACTAAATTCATCAATGAAATAAGTAAATTTGCTTATCTTGGATTGATAATATCAGCTATGAGTATTTTTTTTAAAAAATAAAATCATCTCAAAATTTAGACACTTTAGCTGCATGAGAGAATGAAAATTCAGGAAAGGTGCAAGAAAAAAAGGAAGAAATAGCCACAATGTGTGAACAATATTGCATCATCAGAAGGATAATATATTGTTTAAAATAATATTGCTAGAATCAGTACTTAGCTCCTAATTTAAAATTGAATGTATATACCTTTGAGAAAAATGTACTATTGTAACATTAAGTAGAAGCAATGCTATTTGTAGTGTCAAAACAATTCTCCATTGTCTTGCATATTATTCTACAATGTCAAGCAAATATTTTCAATATCAAAAATTATCAATATTATTTCCCAATATCAACAATTAACAGTTAAGGTTAAATGGACAACATCTGAAAGTTATCTTTCTATTTTAAAGAAGGTATCTCAACCTCCAAACAGCAGAGAAGGATCAGACTATCTTTTTTAGTCAACATGAAGATGACTTCAAATGACTTACCAATTAATTGGATGCTTATAATGTCCTCTTCTGTAAAGTATCTGAGAAAGACCAGCTCTTTTATGATCAGCACTATCCCATAAATCTTTCCAAAAGACAGCGATTCGTTTACATTAAAAAGGTCCTGCCTGTCCCAGCTGAGAAGTTTCAAGCTTGGCCTGATTCCCACATTCCATAGCTTCATGGTTCTGAATCCAAGTCAAAAGCAGAAGTATCAAAGGTAGAGCTTGGATGTTACTGTATTTTTTTGGCTTTGTTTTGTTTTTACATTTTTATTCCTAATTTTTAAGGCTCCCTTGACCTTTAAAACCATACAAAATCCTACATACTTTCATTTTCAGAAAATATTTTCTCTTCTCTCTCCCCCCCCCTTCCCCCGCCCCCAAAATGCTGGTTCTGGCAGTTGGACAGATGAGGACTTTTTTCCTGTGACTTTCTTTGCCGGTCATGATGCTGCTATGTTTCATTCTGCCTCTCACATCTGTTACTTTCCCCTCCCATTCTTATCACAGGCGTTGTTTAAATAGCCAAATATTCCAGCAAGACATTGGCAGTGGTTGTTTATAGAAAAAGCATCTCGGGAAATTCATTGGCAGCATTTCATATTAAGGAATAATGCCAGATAAAATAAACACAATCGAAAACTGTTCATAGAACTGCTGGGTGCATTGGCACCAGATTCAAAATCTTTCTGCACCCTTTTGGATAGATTTGGGTAGAAAAACAAGAGCAAAGATGTCTGGAGGCTAAAACATACTGTTAGAAGAAATGTCTATCTGGGTTCAGTCCCAAGTAGGAAGAAAAATACTGGAAACAGAGGCTGATTGGAAAGATGGTTTAATGGTGAAGCAGAACCAACAAGCACATGTGATTCTGGGTAGCTGACCACATGGAGTGGAGATATATATATATTTATACCCTCTGTTGGGCTTTGAACTTGCTTCCTGTTCCTGTGGCAAGAAATTTATCCTGATAGGTTGTAAGACTCCCATGGGGCCATGCAGGGGTAACTTTGTAGATTGTCGAGTCCCAAACTTGGGTGAATCTTTCTGGATGATATAATGAAGGGGCTTTGGGCAATTCCTATTATGGCTTACTGACTTTTGGGATTTTTCTACATAGTCATAGCAACCTGCCTCTACTACCGTGAACCTATGGCATGTGTGCCACAGGTGGCACACAGAGCCATTTGTGGGGCATGCAAACCCCAGCCAAACTTACCTGCACTGAACATCCAAGCACCTCCCAGCTGATTTTTGGCCTGTTTGAGGTCTTTTTGGCCTCCCAGAGGCTCGAGAGAAGCCTCTGCAGCCTCTGCAGGCTGAAAAACTGGCCCGTTTTGTCACTTCCTATATTTCCGGAAATACCGGAAGTGACAAAACGGGCCCATTTTTCAGCCTCCAAAGGCCTCTGGGAGGCAGAAAAAGGCCTCAAAGTGGCCGAAATTCAGCTGGGAGGTGCGCAGTGCAGGCAAGGGGGTGGCAGGGGGGATCGTGTGCACATGCGCAGGGGGCTTGGGGTGGCCATGCGCATTGTCTTCTGGGTGCTGGCACGTGAGCGCGCATGCGCAAGTGCATGTGCAACTTTCAGCACAGGAGCCCAAAAGTGTTAGCCACCACTGCTCTAGTACAGGGGTCGCCAACCTTTTGGAACTCAGGAACCACCAAACTCATAATTTTAGATCCCAGGGACCACTAACTGGTTCTGTGGGCATGGTCTAATTTGTGGATGTAGCTTGGTGACCACCTGGGCATGGCTTATATGTAAATATTATAAATATTTATATAAATATTGAATGTTTATTAAAAAAGAGCAACTTTTACCCCAAATCAAGCAGAGCGGGCAGATTGAGTTGGTCACAGAATCACAGATTCATTCAGAAATCTATCTATCTGCCATTGGCTAGCTCAGTCTGTCACATAAAATTTGCTAGCAAGCAAACTCACAAAATTAACTCACAACACACCATGTATGTAAATATTGAATTTTTTATTAAAAAAAGCAACTTTTATCCAAAATCAGGCAAAGCAGGCAAGATTGAGTTGCTCACAGAATCATTCAGTGATCTATCTATCTGCCATTGGCTAGCTCAGTCTCTCAAATTTGCTTGCTGTGAGTCTGCACTGAATTTGCTTGCAAGCAAACCTTCAGTCCTAAGGGAGATTCGGCTGTGCTTAGCTAGAAAGCAAGAAATCCAGCCATTTCCTGCTTCCTAGTTAATCTAAATCTCCCAGCACAGCAGAACAGATGATGGCTGGAAAAAGGAAAAATAGCAACTTAGCAGACAAGTTTGCCAGGTAAGGAGTGAGTGGGCGGGGAGAGTTCCTGAGGGCCATGTGGGCTGAGCAGCCTTGTGTTTCTGCACAGCCTGGATTAATTGCTTTGTGGGGCTGCTCTGGGGGTGAGATTTCTCTGTGGCCCACCACAATTTTCTCACGGCCCACCAGTGGGCCACGGCCCACTGGTTGGCGACCACTGCTCTAGTAGATCATCACATTTCAGCTTTCTATTCTCATTCATACTGTTATCACCTTTTTTCCCTTTTCCCACAGCCAAAGCTCCTCTCATCCTGAAATATAAGGAACTATGGTGTAGGAAAAGAAGAATCATGCATCCAGGCACTCATTTCAGCTACCATAATCAGTATACACATGCTGATTATAAGTTTCCCTTTATACTTGCAACAGGCAACCAATATCAATATTGAACCCATCCCAGCCCACCCTCAAATCCTACTGTGTGTAAAGAGCATGCAAAGGGTACAACATCAACACCAAACATCACGAATTTCAGAGCCCCATTATATTTTCCTCAGATTAGACATATCCACCTCTCACAACCATTTATCATTGCTTTAGCCTCCAGTTGCCTAATGATATTTGTTCTTCTCTGCACTCTTTCTAGAACATCAACTTTTTTTGTATCATGGTGACCAAAACTGGATGCAGCATTCCAACTGTAACCTTATCAGAGTAGTATAAAGCAGTACTAACACTTCACATGATGTTAATACTATTCCTCTATTGATGTAGCCTAGGACTATGTTGGGTTTTTTGCCAGTTGCAGCATACTGCTGGTTCATACTTAAGTAGTTGTCCACAGGGCTCCTACATTCCTCTCACAGTTACTTCTGTTGAGCCAAGTACCACCTATTAACTTTACCTGTAAGAATTGTAAATTCTCAATTTCTTTCAGTAGCAGAGTATTTTTAGCAGAATTTTTAATGTCTCTAATTTTGTGTAAATTTGTCTTTGGGTTTTATCTTTGCTTGAAAATTTTAAAAATGTTAAAGATTTAGAAATGTAAAAATGATTTTTTTTTCTTTATAAAATTAATTAAAATTTCAATTAAAATTAGTTTAAAATTTAATTAATTTTTTATTTAAAATTAAATTTTAATTCAAAATTAGTTTTTTAAAATGAAGATTAGATTGGTAAATTATTTTGGTGCTAGGTGTAGCCATCTATAAGAGCTCAATTCCTACCCAGTTTTTATCCTATTCAATATTAGGTAGAGCAAATTAGTGCTCCTTTTTTATACTGGTGAATGGTTTTTTGTGGAAAAGAAGAAATGAAGCCTGAAAAATACATCAATCGTTTTTTAATTTGTCTGTTATTAAAGTCACAAAAATCAAGTCAAATTGCAAATCTGCTTGCTGGTATAAAACAACACACAGCATTTGGAACAGCAAATTTTGGCATACTTTTCTGACAGCTTTTCTGAAGAATCATAAATTGCATTTTATCTGGCTTTGCCAATAGTATGTTTGCTATGGAAATATTGTAAACAAACAGATGGCTAGGAGAAAGGAACAGTTGCACATTACAAAGAGGAAAGGAAAAGGTGAATTAAAGAAAAAGAAAGTTCATACCATTCAGTTCTGTTATGGGACTTTTTTCTTCACAAAATGTCCTTGCTATTTCATTTTTAACAAGATTTCTCATCAATTTTTGTTTTCTATTCAGCCTGGAAATCTTTCTTTTTTTTTTTTTGGACCATGAAGAAAATATTACACAGTGGAACCAAAGAATCAGATTTATAATCTCTTAACAATTATTGAAACAAATTCAGTTCAAGAACACTTTTAACATAGAGAAAAATACACAAGGCCTAGAAAAAGAAACAGAAATATTTTTAAGCTCAAGGAACAAGATAATATTTGGAAATTGCTCAGGCAGATGTCTCTCTAATTTATTGAGATATAAGAAAGAGAGGAAGTGCATTATAACTACCCTCAATTAAGATAGTTCTTGTCTTGAAAGTGGCACATTCTTAGAGATGCTTGTTTCTGGCATAGATCTTTATCTATGGACCAAGATTTGTATTTTGGTCTATATGGTTAAATATAAACCAGTAACCAGAAATGCTAAAATTCTATGATCTGAAAACAAAAATGCAAAGAATGTTCATCAAATTGGATGGTACCCAAAAATCTCTGACAAACAAGTCTCCAGGAACCCCAGTAGAGAACTCGAAGAATGATCCAAAGGACTTTTAATATAGCATTCGAAGTGTGTTATTCTAAAGTAAGCATTTATTTCTGAAAGGGCTATGTATATTATTTCTTTCCTACATTGATTTCATTTTGCAGATTCGCAAATTCTCTGAAATGTTCTTTGTAGCATTCAGCTACATCAAAAAGTCAGTAGGCCCTACCAATCAACTCGATATCAGCAGAGCTACACCTACACAAAATAGAATGTCTGCATAATTATCAGCTATTGAAAAGAAAACACAATTTTTATCTGAACAGAACAGCATCTTCCTATAACAATAGTATATTAGAACTTGTTTTAACCACTCAGTCATTTCTGACTCTTGGCAACTTCAGAAGTAAGTGTCAGTGGTGGGATTCAAATTTTTTTACTACCAGTTCTGTGGGCGTGGCTTGGTGGGCATGGCAGGGGTATAAAATTCCAGGGGTAATTTTATAGTATCCAGGGGGAAGGTTACTACAAAATCCCCATTCCCTCCCCACCCCACTAACCTGCTGTACACCTCTGTTCTCCTGTGCAGGGCAACAAAAGACCCAGCCAATCAGCTGGGACTTGGGAGGCAGAGAATAGATGGGGGCAGGGCCAGTCACAAGTCATATTTGCCGGTTCTCCAGAACTGGTCAGAATGTGCTGAATACCACCTCTGGTAAGTGTGCTCCCTGATATGCTGTTAAGTGCAGTTTCTTTCAGTTGTTAGGTGTACATCTTTGTATCAGTTTTAATGGTACCAAGACAGTGTGTTCTTTGACACCAGATACAGTGGAACCTTGGGCTGCAACTGTAATCCTTTCCAGGACTGCGGTCCAATCTGATTTGGTCATGACTGGAAGCACAACTGTCTGTGCATATGTGGACCAAAAAAATGGTGCCAAAGGGCAAGGAAAATTTGCTGCAGTGATTTTCAGGTTTGCATGGTCACCACCCAAAGATCTGTTTGTGACCAGAAGCAAAACAGAAGCAAAAATTCTGACCATTTCCTGATTTGGTCACGAACAGAAGCATTCATGACCCGAGGTTCCACTGTATAAGGATAAGAAAGCATGAAGAATGATATAAATAGCAAGAGGAGATATAATTTTATTCTGTCGAAGTAATAAAAATACAAGTGTTGCAGTTCTCAGGAAAGAGAGAGGAGATTAAAAAGAACATGCTGGCAGTTAGAATTAAGATAGAAGATCCAAGTTGGACAAGCAGCATCTGCTTAAAAGATTCTGTGTTAGCTTAACAAATTTAATTCACTGTTCAATTGGAAAGTCTTTCAGTGAATTAAATAAGACTAATAAATCAAAACAGTTGTTACCCTGAAGCTTCTAACCAAAACATTTCCCAATACAACAGGGAAATTGATGAGAAAAAAATACAACTAGTTATGATAATCATAATTCAAAACTAGGCTTCATTCGACTTCCTAGGAATCACCACCCACTCTAAATATGTCAGATATGTAGCTAGAAGCGGTTGCCTCTAGAGCAGGGGTCCCCAACCGCCGGTCCGCGGACCGGTACCGGGCATGAACAAGCCTTACCGGGCAATGCTGGTTGCTGGGCGCCGCCATCTTTTTTGGAAAGCTCACCGAAGCGCTGTTTCGTCATAAAAGATGGCGGCGCCAGCGCTTCGGTGAGCTTTTCCGGTAGAAAGCCATTTCTACCCGAAAAAGCTCACCAAGCGCTGGCGCCGCCATCTTTATGACGAACAGCTGCTTCCGTGACGCCACCGAAGCGCTGTTTCGTCATAAAAGATGGCGGCGCCCAGTTGACGCCGGTACCGGGCGCGGCGCCCAGCTGATGTCGGAACCGGGCGCGGCGTCGAAAAGGTTGGGGATCCCTGCTCTAGAGAGTGTGGTTTTAACTTAGTAGGCTCTTGCTAGAATCCACCAACACATATTGGTTCCATTTGCAGCTGATAAGTCAATGTGCTTCTTTGGGGGAACATGTCTTTTTGAAAATCTTTTGTAAGAGCACAAACAAGTCCTTAATTTCTTACATTTCT
This sequence comes from Notechis scutatus, assembly GCF_049901735.1. NCBI lineage: Eukaryota > Metazoa > Chordata > Lepidosauria > Squamata > Elapidae > Notechis > Notechis scutatus. Next base: position 54,926,523 of record NC_142025.1, on the reverse strand, counting down.
AACCACTTCAGGAAAATTGAACTTTGAAGAATGGTGGGTAAGTTTAGAGAAGGAAGAATACATACACATGCATGAACCCACATCTTTCTCATCCCTATGGGTAGTCTGTGTCTCCCTCAATCTTGGGATTTTTATGAGAGGCCTGGGAGTTTGAGGGTTCTGTGCAGTGTCCTGGCACTGCTCTCTTCTGGACACAGGAAAAGTCCAGAGAGCTCTGACATTGTTCCTGGGATATGTTGGAGCATCTCTCCCAGCTTAGGAGTTACAGTTCCAAGTGCTCCTATCTCTACTGGACTACTTTCCAATGATAGTACTTTCCACATCTGCTCTACTTCCTCCTTCAGCACTGGCACTTTGTCTGTTTCTCATACTCCTTTTACAACCATTTATTTTTTATTTATGTCCTGAGTAATAACAATATGATCTTCTAACTGAAAACACCGTATCCCAGTTCATCTCTATTTGTTGATGTCAAATATGTCAATTTGTAGTAATTTCATTTCATCTTTCACTATGTTCAACTTTCCCATGTTCATGCTTCTTATATTGTATTTTCTGCTGTAATTGTATCATTGCAGTTCTGGATAAAA